>NW_017306910.1:503276-530228 GCF_000935625.1 Nanorana parkeri
CATAAACTTTAATTTGTCAGTTTAACAGTAGAGTCTGAGAACTTGGAACGTGTGCAGTGGTGCGGAATCCTAGTTTCATGACACATGCAGTGGTGCGGAATCCTAGTTTCATGACACAACGTTAAATTAATTTTCTATTGGTTAATGAGACTTGCCAATTTAAAAAAAATGCAGCCTGTATAATACCAGCCCCACCTTTGGAGACTCCAATGTTTTCATTGAATCTTCAGCTTTCAACACTTTCAGATGTGTCTGATGCCCACGTTTCCCAACTAAGGTTCCACCTGCAGGCACACGTGTCTAGTGTCTTAAACTCTGAGCTAGTGATGTAGTAGGTGGCCGGTGGAACCACAGCACAGAGATGAAGTTATAACACACAAATTCACTGAAAGGCTCCCAACTGTTGAAGGCACAGAGCTTTTTTTTTTTTTTTTTTAATAAAAGGTTTTTTTTTTGGTAACCTGCACCCTGGTGATATATGTGGCCTGTTTTGGGCCAAACAATACATTTCTGGTTTTTCAAGCTTTAAATCAGTTACACATTGCATGGATTCATATATGTACTTACTTCATCTCTAATGGCTTTCATGAAGGGGAAAATGACTTTAACATTGGCAGCAATCCTCAGCATGTTGTAGCATTGTTCTACAAATACTTCTTTTGAAGGGTTCACTTTTAACTGAAGTTTTGTCCATATGAAAATCAAATCCCTACAAATAGCAGAATGTTAGATTTCTCAATGTAAATATTAGGAGAGGATTTATATTTGACACCTTTAAAGAAACATTTTAGGACATGTCAAGTATAAGTTAAGAGAAAACTTTTTCAAAGGACACTATTCCTTACTACTAAATGCCAATCTTTAGCAAGTAAAGTATATACGGAAGAGGCTATGTGATCTTTTATCTTGCATTTAGTCCTAAAATTGGAACTACTTTGCTAAATGAAAGTGGATCATTCATCCACTGTGTAATTATAGCAAGGTACCAGCTTTGTCTAATTTTCTTTTAGTTTTGGACAGTGGTAAGGAGTTAGAACCACTGTCTGTATCCCTAGTAAGGCGATTCTTTCTCTTCGATTGTCCTGATCGCCAGCATCACCAGACATGAAATGAGGGGCAATACATACTTTTGAGTTGCCACCAGAACAGGAATAGAGGGGAAATATTCCAATGCAGAGATCTGTTCCCGTAACAACTGTACTGTTAGGGTACTTCTCCCTTCTAAAAACATGTCCTTGTCTCCCCCATACCGAAAAAAAATCCTCAGGGACCCCACAAACCTGAGCGATCGCAGACCAATCTTCTTACTCCTGTTCACCTCCAAACTCCTAGAACGGCTGATTTATAACTGCCTAAGTTGCCACCACACTGATAACCTTCCCGACCCCTTACAGTCTAGCTTTCAACAACAAAAAAAACTCAACTGAATCTGTCCTCCTAAATTTCACTAATGACTGCTATAAACAATGGCCAGTACTCCTTACTTTTGCTATTAGGCCTTTCTGCTGTTTTTGACACTGTCGACCACCTGCTCCTCCTCAAATAGGAGACCTCCAGGGCTCTGGTCTTTGGACCCCTTCTTTTTTCTATCTATACTTCCTCCCTTGGTCAGTTGATAAACTTGCATAGCTTCCAACACTATCTCTGTACTGATGACACAAATGTATCCCTCCACTCTACAGCTCACCCCTTCGGTGTCCTTGAGTGTCATTAATTTACTAACCAACATATTAGTCTGGATATTGGAAATGTTATTCTCCAACATTGGAAAGAGATCAGCTAACTTCCGGTTAAGTCTACAGGATATAAAGGGAAATCACCATTATATTATGGAGGTACAGATGGCAAAAAAAAAAAAGGAAAAACCAAACAGAACTTTTAACCCTTCCCTATTCTATTCCAAATGAAGGAAATGGTTTTAGATATACTTTAAACAAGCATCGCCATACCTCCCTAAGGTTGGCTATTTCCAGTATGATACAGATTGCTAAAATAACTCAAGGAAATGTGAATATTCCCTGTAAAGGCAACAGAAAAAGTATGCCAAGTACTCCACTACATTTTTCAAAGGACACTATCCTTACTACTAAATGCCAATCTTCAGCAGGTAAAGTATATACGGAAGAGGCTATGTGATCTTTTATCTTGCATTTGGTCCCAAAATTGGAACCACTTTGCTAAATAAAAGTGGATCATTCGTCCAATGTGTAATTATAGCAAGGTACCAGCTTTGTGTAATCATATGACCAATCTTATATAATCCAATCAGATGTCTCCTGTCATCGAGTACAGTCCTTCAATCTATTACTTACCATATACAATACATTTTTCCCGTCTGCAATTGTGTGATGAGAAAGACTTCACTCAGCTGCAGTGCCAAAGGAGTCTTCCCCTCTTTTTCAATGCGGCAGATGATTTTTACACCGTCACTTGCGTCTATTCTCAGCACATGCTAAAATGTGAAAACAGCATATTATGTAGCATCATCTATGTCGCACACAGTTTTAGCTCAGCCTTACCGCTGAATAATGGCCTATAAAGGGTCAGTTTATTCAGAACTCAGTTACTGGCACATTTAAGGGCCTGCTGGCATCTCAACTCTTTCTGGGATTCAAATGGTGAAATTTCCTAGCCATGTCTCACTTCCATTGTGTTGCCTTTGACAAAAACACACTTGTTACCCTAACAGGGCTGTGTCTTATTTTGCCTTGTATAAAAATGTTATTGTTGAGCACACCATACAGGCACTTGCCCTTCAAGGTGCTGAAGTGAACAGAAAAGATGGCGAAAAGAAAAGATGGCGCTCTTTGATACTTCACCAGCACAAGTGCATCACTGACAGATGTTTCTGGACCTCGCATGGGTCCCTTTATCACTTTGCCTTACTAAAGGTGCTGTGCAAGGTTCCAAAATGCCACACTGGGAACCTTGTTTCTTTGTCATCTTGATCTTCAGTTTGGTCTGATATAGTGCATAGATTGTAAAAATCAAGTGGTAGCCCTACATGCTCAAGGTATACAGGGCAGTCATTAAAACGGACAACTCATAACTAGTATTAGGAGCTGCCCATTTCTTAGGTACACAACCAGTGGCCTTCCAGAGAGCAATTATCCAAAGATAATAGGTTACCAGGCCTGGGATTTTGGCAGACAATCATTTTATTTGCTCCCTACTCAGAGCTGTATAGTTTACTCGACCCCGTATGATGTTCGAGAAGGAATGTGTCCAAACAGGTCCTCTTAGATACACTGTCTCTTTAATGTACAGCATACTAAACTCACCACCCACAGGTTCCGTACTTACCCGTTTGAGAAAATGGGAACAGGAACTGGGCCTAAACCTCTACTTAGATCAGATTTATAGGATACTGTACCACATGCTCAGGGCCTCTATAAATGTGCAATCTCAAGAGTCAGGGTTTAAGCTCCTTACTAGATGGAATAGGACTCCTCAAGTGCTTTACGCAATGTTCCATTCCACGAATGGAATGCTAATTTGTAGGCAAATTAGCTATAATTTCGCGCTGAAGTTGCTAGAGGGCCAGACCATTATAAATAGTAGGGATGCACCGATACCACTTTTTTAAGGCCGAGTACGAGTACCGATACTTTTTTTCAAGTACTCGCCGATACCAATTACCGATACTTTTTCTTAAAGGGACAGGTCACATTTTTTCTAAAGCAATACAAAAATCATGATTTTAGGTCAGTTTCTTAATATTATGAAGAACATGAACACTCTGTAGTGTGGCACAGCTATATCCAATTCTGCATACCTGGCTTTATATTATAAGAACTTTATAATATAAAGCCAGATATGCAGAATTGGTTACAGCTGTTCCACACTATACAATAATACACTGTTTGCCTTAGCTAGCAATATCTGCATAGTTATTTCTTTATTTAATGTCTTTTTTTTAATATTATAACATTTATAATATTAAAAAAAAGACATTGAATAATGAAATTAATATTTATCATGCCATTGCTAACTAAGGCTTGTATCCCCCTAGTGGTCAAAATAGATGAGCACATGTCCAGACTGCAGACCAGAACAAAGCTCATCTATTTTGACCACTAGGGGGATACAAGCCTTAGTTAGCAATATCTACATAGTTTTTGCCCACCCCATGAGGTGTGTCAGTACTAACCTGCTGCGTCAGCTTCTCCGTCTGCTTCAGCCACTCCGTGTCACAGCCTAGTCATCTGCTCCAGTGGCGTAACCAGAGTTATGGGCGCCCGGGGCAGAAATTGTTTTTCGCCCCCCCATATTATATAAACATCCACTAGAACTGTACCCCCCAAAGTATCGTTGCTGATCAAGTTCATCCTATCATGTTGATGGCGTATCCCCATGGAGATGGCTTCTTCCAACAAGACAATGCGCCATGCCACGGTGTTCGTATTGTGCAGGAGTGGTTTCAAGAACAGGAGGGAGACTTTGCCTTGCTTAGGTGGCCCCCACAATCACCAGATCTCAATCCAATTGAGCATTTGTGGGACGAAGTTGAAAGAGCCATCAGGCAGCTGGTGCCAAGAAGAATCACCACAGTCTTGAAGGCAAAAGGTGGCCCAACGAAGTACTGATGGGGTGGTCATAATAATCTGGCCACTCAGTGTAGACATTGCCCACCCTAGTGCACCATTTTAATCCCTTACTTAGCCATTAGAAACCCCCGATATATTTTCAGTAGATAAGTCTGAATAACATACCTCAGGAAGTAACTTCTCCGTTAAGTTGGTCATATGCAGGCATATGAAGTAGGCTTGATGGTAGTAGATATTTTTGCTGACTTCTGGGTGACTCAGACAGGTTGTAATCAGAGCCACTGCTTCTGAAATACGTTCACAGGCAATGAGGTATCTCACTCTGAATTCAAAGAACAGCTGATTCTCAGACATCAGGTATTTGTCCACTACAAAAGGAACACACACATTTTTTTATTGACCTTTAATTGTGATTGTAAACCTACAGCGTAATCATGCAAGCATATAGAACTGAACATATTGTAATGCAACTAAACTTACTGAACATTCAGGAAAAAAAAAATCCTACATTAGCAGACCTGAAAGTTAGTTCAAGGGTTCCTCCATGTTAAAAAAGATGAGAAAAAGTGCTCTGTGCAGTGCTGAGCTTAAGCTGCCTTCCAAACACTGGCAAACTAAACAGAACAAAGTAGGGGGCTTAAACTGAGACAAACAACATAAAATGTACGCCAGGGGATACTGAATGTGTCTATAGTCAGAAAGACTCTATATTGTTTAGCAATATGTACACCAACAGACAAACATTTCTACAACAAAGGTTTATTTTCTTCTTTGTTATTTCTTTGTTTTTACCTAATTTTCCTCCTCCTAAGGAATCCAGTAGATCAATATATTCTAAACAGTGAAACAACACATACAATATATATTATAAGCATTTTTAAATATGGAAGCAATATATTTCTGTGCTCAGTCGGGAGCTTTTAATGGTCACAGTTTTGGAAACATTTAGCCTCCAAGCTTAGTTGCTTACCAATGTCTTGAGGTTCGGACTTTCCCTTAAGTATAGCTTGCAATACAGGATCCTCCCAGGGTCCTCCATCTTTGATTACACATGTGACTAATCGCAGGTCTATATTGTCGTATCGTATAAGAAGGTCATGACATTCCTGAAAAATTCAGTGTGTTATTAAGACATAATGCTTTAAATTGCTGATGTTCTGCAATAGAATGAGCGGTGTTATCAGCCTGTAGTCAAGAGTAAACTTAGGTGGAAAAACTTTTTTAGATTACATTTTCAGTGATATGCAAAAAAAGAAGTAAAGCCCAACTCCAGCTAGCACTTATAAAACAGTTACAGCAGTTTCGAAAAAAGGTTCAAACAATATGAATAAAAGAATTGTAAGCACCGCGGAAGTGTTATACAGTTTGCCCAAAACCTGTAATGGCTACATTTGCTGGACAGCTTGGTCTGCATGTAGATGTGGAGAAAAAAAAAACAACCTAAAAAGGCATGTGTATTTAAAAGGAGAACTATGAGGTGAGTGCTTTTCACTCACCTCATAGTTCTAGCCGACCTGTGACAATGAGACTGTCACAGGTCGGCTCAGTAGATTGGGAGGTGAGCGAACACATACCGGCGTTCGCTCACCTCTCGATCCTGTCACGGCTCTCTGCCGTGACAGGGGGAGGGGCTGGATTCCCCTCTCCCCTGGCTCTGCCTCTAGATAGGCAGAGCCAGCTGTCACTCACGCAGCTGGGCGGATCTCAACATCGATGTTGGGATCCGCTCCGGCGTCTCGGTATACCGAGAGCTGTAGCTCGCGGTATACGGAGCTTAGGGTAACGGGAGGATGCTAGTTTGTGTCCTCCCGTTACCCTAAGGAGAACTATGGGGAAAAGCCCAGACCCCACAGTTCTCCTTTAAAGGAGAACTATGAGGCAAGTGAAAATCACTCAGCCTCATAGCTCGAGCAGACATGTGACAATGAAACTGTCGCACGTCGGCTCAATAGATCGGGAAGTGAGCGAACACATACCGTCGATCGCTCACTTCTCGATCATCTCCCTGCAGAGAGCAGAGATCCTCCAGCGCTGGACGGGGGAGGGTACAGCTGGCTCTGCCTCTAGATAGGCAGAGCCAGCTGTCAATCACACAGCTGGGTGGATCTCGAGAGTAATGTCGGGATCCATCCCGGCTGCCTCAGTATACCGCGAGCTGTAGCTCGCGGTATACCGAGCTTTGGGTCATGGGAGGACGCTAGTTTGTGTCCTCCCGTGACCCCGAGGAGAACTATGGGGAAAGCACTGACCCCTTAGTTCTTTCAAAAAATTTTTTTTTTAAATCATATAATTTATTAATAATAGCAAGCAAGTAGCTGAATAATAATTGCAACTGCATACACTGTATGTAGGGAGTCTCTGTAAAATCTATCTGCAACTGATTGTTACGCTAAAGGTGCCCATACACTGCTCGATTCTCGTACGAGAATTGGGCGAAATCCCGCGATCGTACGAGAATCGAGCAGTGTGAACTAAGACGTGCGACCGTTTCTACTGTACGGTCGCACGTCTTTTGTCGAGCCAACATGCTCGAAAACCCGCCGAGAATCGTACGATTCTCGGCGGGTTTCTAGCCTGCTCGCCCGATAGCTGCGGAACGGGCCGGTGTGCGCACGCGCACACTGCCCGTTCTGCATTGCCGTCATCGGAAGCACGCCCCTCAGCAGTGCAGGCTTTCGATGATCGCAAGTCCGATCTGCCCGTCCAAGGTGGGCAGATCGTACGAGCTTTCAAGAAGCATACGACCATCGCAAGACAAAAGTCTTGCGATGGTCGTAAGGTGTATGGGCACCTTTAGCAATTCATCGTTGGTAATTTCATATTCTCCTAATCCTTGACACAGCTGAAATCAAATGGACTGGGACATGATGCCAGTCAGGCTCTAGGACACTTTGGTGTCAAACAGGTTTTAAGCATTGGGAACTGGAGAGGGCAATGTACACTGCTCAAAAAAAATGAAAAGGAAAACGTTTTAAATCAGAGTATAGCATCAAGTCAATTAAACTCTTGGGATATTGATCAGGTCAGTTAAGTAGCAAAAGGGGGTTGTTAATCAGTTTCAGCTTATTTGGTGTTAATGAAATTAACAACAGGTGCACTAGATGGGCAACAATGAGACGACCTCCAAAACAGGAACACATTACCCAGTCCAGTACACAGTAGATATCCAGCATGATATTTTTCCCTATAGAGATCTGATGTGTTTTCAAAGTGTTCCTTTACTTTTTTTGAGCAGTGTATAAGCAAGAAAGGGAGCACAGGGACCGCTGTACCAGTGAAGTGACACCCATTCATAATGTGTTGGGGAGGTGACACAGGAAGCTGCAGAATTTTAACAAAGCATCCCCCTATTGCTGTAAAATGTGATTCGGGTATATGGATCCCAGGATTGGCAATTAGGCCTGTATAGTAGTAGCTGGCACCACCATAAGGTGTCTAATATTACTGCCTTCATTCCTTGCTGTTGGCCCAGCTTCCCTGTCATCTATGTGACAAAGCTTGGAACTGGCCATGGGATGCTTAGACACACAGAGCAGGATTATGGTGGTTGAACACATATACCTTTATACCAGGAAGTATCAGACATTTGAGTGAGAAAGTTCAGATCAGGTGCCTGATATACAAAAGCAGGCCGTTTTTACCCTCTACATTGCACATGTGTATACCGATATTGTTCAATTTATAGAACATTTTAAAATATGATATAGTTATAGAGGAAGATCTATCCATCAGGACTACAAAGATATAAACACATTTTACATTTAGCCAATTCCCAGCAATGCATACATCTGGATGTAAGCCTTTTTTTTTTTAAAGGTATTAAAAATCTCCATCCATAATCTCGCATACAACTAAATGAGCTTTAAACATTCAGCTTCCACTGGCATACAGAACCAAACTCCAAACTTGGATACATTATAACATTCTTGGACTAGGGAAACATTAAGGAGACATTAAACCCTCAGATTTTTTTAACATAAAGCAATACTGTAATGTGTGCCTTACTGTAATCCATGGTTGTTTCCCTTCTCTTTGCTGCTCTTCCTTTTAAATCCTTATCTCTTCTCATGCTCGGGGAGAACTTCCCTTTGCAGCTGACTGCCTCTTCCTGTAGTGCTGGCTCAGGTTGTGAACCTACAGACACCGTGTATCCATTTCAGAGACAAGGCAGTCTGCTGCAAAAACAGAAGTTCTGCCCAGCATGAGAACAGATACAGATTTAAAAGGAAGAGCAGCAAAGAGAAGGGAAACAAGCATGGATTACAGTAAGGCGCACATTACAGTATTGTTTTATGTTAAAAAATCTGAGGGTTTAATGTCACTTTAAGACAAAGTATTTTCTTTGAGGCTCGCAAGCACTTTGGAATCATATGGCATCATATATGTGTATTAAATTGTACAATAAATTAAAATTACCTGAATTGAGCCAAGAATGTCTTTCAATGGAGTTTCATAAAACTCATCTTTTCCAAAAAACAGCATTAATTCAAAGAGACTCCTGAAATATCAAACATATTTTAGAGAATACTGCATAATAAACACAATTGATTAAAGCTGAACTGCAGCTTGGCCCAACATATGTACTGTATATGTCAAACCCGATCGGCCGCTAGGAATCGTTTACAACACTGTATAAGACAGACCTACTATAGCGCTGGCTGCGATCTTCCCGGACGTGTGCTGCTTCGCCTCTGCTCTGAAAACAAAGGGGGAGCTTGCTCGGCACAGCGGCCAATCAGGGAATACCTAATATGGGAAAGTTACGTCATGATTTACTGATAAAAATACTAGGAAAGGAATTTATCAAAACTGGGAGCAGACAGAATCTGGAGCAGTTGTACATTCCAGCCAATCGGCTTCTCTCTTCAGTTTGTCCCATTAAGCTTTGAAAATAAAGAGAAGCTGATTGGTTGCCAAGGGCAACTGCTTCAGATTCTGTGGGCTCTAGTTTTTCTAAATTCCTCTCTAGGTGTTCTCTGAATGGCCGCTTTGCCAAGCGTGCGTCCCCTTTGTTTTCAGAGCAAAAGAGGAAGCTGCTCAGCATAAGACCTGGAAGATTGCAGCTAGCACTATAGTAGCTCCTTCTACTAGAGTGCTGCAGGCTGATCAGGAATGACAGCTTGGCCCAATGTAAGTATGCACAATACTGGATGCTGCAAGTTCAGCTTTAATAACACTGAAAAAACTAAACAAATTACTGTATTATGTCACAGTGTTATTTTAGAAACCCAAAGTACAGTATTAGCGGATATTGTTCATCTGCACTACAAAGTCATGAAAACAGATTCATGCAGGACATAATTGTGAGTTCAGAATTTATAACGGAGTGTCACCACCATCCCTTTCATACATTACATTCTTTAGAGCTCATTCACACCATAAGGTTGTGCACTGCAATGCATGCAATGTCATGTGTTGATGTGTCGTGTTAAACAACCCATTCAAATCGTATGAGCTGAAACACACAGACATTTTGGTGTCACCCCCTCCAATGGTGTAACCCAGGTGCGGGCTGCACCCCCTTAGTGAAGCCACTGTTTGTGCATCACTCAGCTGTAGATCCTCAAATCTGTCTGAATTGGTGCCGACACTGTCCTTCCTTCGGGAGGGTGACTACTTTTGTTCCCCATGGTGCCTGTTGTTGTAAAGTAGCCACCGCTCCAAGCTTGCTCCCATAATGGACTACAAGCTCACGTTTAGTTTACTAATTTGTATTGAGATTGTAGTCCATCACAGGAGCAAGCGTGGAGCAGTGGCTACTTTACAACACGCACAGGGACCATGGGGAACAAAAGTAGCCACCCTCCGGAAGGAAGGACAGTGTCAGCACCAATTCAGAGATGATTTGAGGATCTACAGCCGAGTGATACACAAATAAGATACATTTTTGTTAATAGTTAAAAAGGTACTTGAATGCTTTTTTAAGATTTAACTCCTGAGTTTAGTGTCAATTCAAGGTGTGTTTGGGTGCCATTCACAACGAATTGCATCACAGTGCATAGTACTGTGAGTTGTGGTAATCTACGCATTACCGTAGCACAATGGTATGAACGCCAAGCATAATACAGATCTACTGAGTGGCAGCTTTAAGCCAAAAAAAAAACACCGTCACCAAGAGCTTAGAGGAAAACTGCACCTAATGGACTAGCCACTGAAGAGAAGGGCGCCCACCCTAGTGTAGATTCTTTTTAATATTGTATATTGAGGTAACAATAAAAACAATCAAGACAGAAGTGTATAAGGTAAGCCAGAATGACATCTGCAACAAGCTGCACAGAAGATTGTGTGACAGCACAGGACTCCTTACGATGACTCACTTTTGTGAGTATGTTTTTATTGTTACCTCAATATACAATATTAAAAAGAATCTACACTAGGGTGGGCGCCCTTCTCTTTTGTTTCCTCCCACAGTATTGCAGCTTCCCAGGCTGAAGTGGGGCAGCACCCCTAGTAATCCTCACCCGCAACTATCCTTCATTTGTTGGTCAACGTTTGGTGCTTCTGATTCATTTTTTATTGGACTAGCCACTGAGTATACAGTATATATATATATATACACACAAACATTACACTGCTGTTCCCTTCATTTCAGAAAACATTGGTGCAAGTATATGCAAAACCCAAAAGCCCTGAAAATGTCAAATCATTACCGTATATGTAAACCCAATCATAAAAATCTCATAGAAACTTTAACAAATTATTCCAAAGGTGATTTTTTATTACTTTTAATCTGCAGTTTTCATTAAAAATTCCTGGTGCTCCTGCCTTGACGGCCCATGTACAAGCGCACTGTTATAAGGTGACAACGCTCTGTCACTGTCTGGTAATTGCATTTCTTCACTGTCACCCTCTCACATACTCTGCAGCTGGAGACTACAAGCATTCATAGCAAAGAACAGTAAAAGGACATGGACCACTGTTTTTTACCATGTTAATTGGCCCTATAAAAATGCCAGCCATCACTGGACTGCCAGCATGTAATCAGCAGCACTGAAGTTTAAGAAAGAATGAAAAAAGTAAAAACCGTAATTTCATTAAATCAATATGGATTAAAATCTTATGCTACTAAGGCATAAAAGACTCCAGATCTTCAAATGGTTACTACTAGGGCAACCGAACATTCATATGAGGCAACAGCAACAAGACATTCTGCGAGAACTACAGCAGGCAAGATACAGACGTGACACTTTAACGTGTGTTAGTGATCTAAAGAATACAAAAAGAATCACTGTTGTCAAACATCATTCTAATGTGTTAAAGGGAAAAGTGTACTTACAAAGCTAGTCTACTCAAAACATACTGAACGTGCTCACATTCATCCGGGAAAGACACGCTGGCGGATGTGAAGCAACAGAGCGCCGTTTGAAGTACTTGGAGCTGCGGCAATGGGACGTGCCACCGTGCAGTGTATTCTTCAACGATCTGAAAGAGATCAACATACCTGCTGTCAATGAGGCAGAAACACAGCATCATGGCCGTGATATATCGGAGAATGTTCACACAATAAATTGGACGAATATTCACTTCAATTATCCAATCATGTGCAGATGAAATATGTGAACTGGAATTTTTATTTTCACATGATAGGATAATTGGAGTAAATATTTGTTTATTGCATAGCACAGCCCCGCCTGGCAATCGAGGGGAACTGATCTTTCACTTACAGGTTTCCTCCCCAGTGACTGGACAGTTTAATGAGAAGCAGCGTACTGATGAGCTCATCTCTCTCTGTCATACTCATCACAATGCTGTCTGCACTGCAACACATCTAACTGGTTTCTGGCCCTGTTTATTCCTTCCCCTCTCTCAGCTCTGCTGTACATGGACAGCTGCGGCAATGGGACGTGCCATCGTGCAGTGCATTCTTCAACGATCGAAAAAAGACCAGAATACCTGCTTTCAATTAGGAAGAAACAAAGCATCATGGCCGTGATATATGTGACAGACACTGATTTACTAAAGAATCGGAGGAGAGGCTGATACCAAGTCAAACTCCGGAACTTACACCGCATGAATTTAAAAAACATTAACTGGATGTGTTAGTGATTACAGAGCTGCATTATTCAGTGCTGTATATATCTGCCTAGAGTTCAGCTTTAAAGAAGACCTCCAGGCCCAAATTTTATTAACCCTTGCAGTGGGAGTACCCCCGCAGAGCAAGGCTTAACTGCTCATTTTTGCCTATGGAAAAAAAAAAAAAAGGTTATACTCGCCTGATTCTCAGAGCCGGCTTGCTTTTAGACCATCCCTGGATCCTCTCCCCCCCTTCGCTTCAGCGGTCTAAGGTCCTGGGAGTCATCACGGGGGACATACTATTGCTACAGCGGAGGAAGTGCTGGCGGCTCCGAGGATCAGGCGAGTATAACTTTTTTTTTTATTGACCCTAGGCAAAAAACAAACAGTTAACCCTTGCAGTGCAGGGGTAGGCCCACTGCAAGGGTTAATAAAATTTGTGCCCAGAAATTCTTCTTTAAACAATGACATAACCGTTTAGCTACTATCAAAGTCAATTCTGGGTGAAGCATGCCGGACTGAATTTCTAGATTTGTTTTCGAGACGTTAGTGGCGAGATTCTTTTTAAGCAGTTTGTGTTCCTGCCCTTCTACAACGCCATAAGGCGCCACCTGCCAGCTGGCTGGGCTCTCTATTTATTACACATTATAGGGAATTCATAAGGGAAGCATGAGACCATCATTTGGCTCTATAAAAGCTCTGACAGTTGGGAATTCTGGTGGAGAGATCATCCTACTAGGATCCCCAAGAGATACAGGAATGTCTATAAAAATCTGATACAACTTGACAGCAAATCAAACAAATCTGGCATATCTGCAGAGAAGAAAATAAGGAAAGTCACAGCAATATATCAAGTCTTCTATATCAGGCTAACAACCATTTAAAGTGTATGTAACCCTGAACTTCTCATAGTAATCCCTTTTGGGATGTTCATTATATATCTGGAATAATGTTATGTACAAAAAAATAACCATTGCTCTGGTCAGAAATTCAGAGCTGTCCTCTGCTTCTGTTATCTCAGACTATTAAGCCCTCCTAGTTCTTATTGTGGACGACAAGGCACATAGTCCTTATGCTGTGGAGAAGTTGGAGTGGTTGAGCAAAAGAAAGTTGTCAGGGCTTCCACTAGTCTACAACTATGCTACGGGTTGTCCACCCACAATAGTGAATTAAGAGCTGAGTGCGTATTAGCAGACCAAGGGGTATTTTTCCGTACTTGTATGGTCTTTAAAAGTGATACAACATGAGCAAATACCCATGTATTGCAGAGATGTACTGCATATTTTTTAAACTTTGCCTTGACATAAACCTTAATGGGTCAAAAGCAACTACACCCTAAAACTGGCCATACACTATGTGAAATGCATCAACCGGCCAACATTTGCACAGTGGGTGCTGCCGTCGGCACCCTTTGGCTGGCATCCCTCAATCAGCTGATCAAAGGAGCAGGTTGGAGAATCTTTGAACATACAGAGCCAGCGACCAATCAGCTGCTGGCTCTGGCCCGGTATTATGACAGAGGCCGGCGACCACCGTCAGAATATAATGAAGGCAGCGGAAGACTCCTCAATCAACACTCTTAAGCAGTGATGGAGGAATTTGTTATATTTCCTTTGCTCAGCCTGCAGGTTGAACGAAGAAAATATTAGTGTATAGGCAGCTTAAAGTACACATAACCCCAGAATCTATTTTTCAGTATGTTTGGCATCATGTCTCACTGTATACAGTCTTCTTATGAAAACATTTTTTAGGACTCAGTTGCTTGTATGAACATCCCCCTAAGTACCAGAATCTCTGTTACAGGATGACCAGGCTAAGCCTTCACCTCACATGCAGCAGCATTGTTGTCCGCCCCTTTCAGTTGGCTACCCGCTAAGGCTTTTGATACGGTACCTCATAAACGCTTACTTCACAAGCTAAGAGCTATGGGTATACTGACAGACCTGACTGGCAGCCCAATGGCCAATTTAATTGGTTTTAGTTTTACATACACTTTAGATAGTCTTCCCCCAAGAGGAATCCTTGTGTGTTTTGTTCCTTCTACTACAACAATTCTAACATTTCCTAAATTATGATTAGCGCTTGAAGTAGGACAACAGTATAGTATAATAAATACACAAGAACATAAACCCAACTTGTATCCTATCAGCTACATAAAACAATCATTCAACACATTTTTGACCACAGAATATTCCTACCGAACACTATAGACAAAGCAAAGAGTTAATGCAACGAGACAACAGAAGGCATCACAGATTAGAGTCTAGCACAAACCTGAAACAACTTCAATAAAAAAAAAAGGAAGGCCTTACTGACACAGCATGACACCAATGTATAGCGAAAAGAGAGACAATGTTCAGGAACAGCCATTCATAAAAGAACCTTTAAAAAGGAGAACTATGAGGTGAGTGGAAAAATCACTCATCCTCATAGTTCGAGCCGACGTGTGACAATGAAACTGTCACACGTCGGCTCAATAGATTGGGAAGTGAGCAAACTCATGCCGTCGCTCGCTCACTTCTCGATCATCTCCCTGCAGAGAGCCGTGACTGTCACTCACAGCTCCCTGCAGGGTTTTCCCCCTCCCCTGTCCGATCCTCCAGCGCCGACTGGCGGAACGGATGGGGGAGGGTACAGCTGGCTCTGCCTCTAGATAGGCAGATCCAGCTGTAAATCACACAGCTGGGTGGATCCAGACAGTAATGTCGGGATCCGTCCCGGCTGCGGCGGTCTCAGTATACCGCGAGCTGTAGCTCGCGGTATACTGAGCTGTGGGTAACGGGAGCACGCTAGTTTGTGCACTGACCCAATAGTTCTCCTTTAATTGAAATAATACTTTATCATGGTCACTAGATGGAGCTGAGGATCACAGGAAATAAATACATCTTGGTAACAACAGATACAACGTAACAGTTCAGAGAACACTGGGGGGAATTAGCAGATACGTGTAACATTAGTAGTACTCCATTCTACTTAATTCATACTTACCAAGTAGGTGCAATTTGGTATTCCTGCAGCAGGAATTCCAAATCTTCAGTTTACAAGCAGCAGCTGTCACCCATTCAAGTTAATAATCTATTGACAGCCGCTGCATTTGAACGCTGGCACACCGCATGTGGTTGTATGTGATACGCGGTTAGGAATGAATCACTATCCCTGGACCCACGATCAATGCATCCAGGGATAGTGATCGATTCCTAACCGCATGTAATTATATCATATATGATTCTATGTAGTGCGCCGGTGTTCTGCCACTTTCAAATGCAGCGGCTGTCACCCCGTCGGTAACTTGAACGGGTGACAGCTGTCACTTGTAAACATAAGATTTGGAATTCCTGCTGCAGAAAATCACAAGTTCTTGCTGTAGAAATACCAAATCGCACTTACTTGGTAGGTGTGAATGCAGCCTTAGAGTGTTTGATTCCTGGTCCCCTCTGTGCTCTGTAGTTTCATTCGACAAAGAAGTAAAGTGAATGTCAATGAATGGAATGACAGCATGCAGAAAGGAACCAGATATCCTACATACCCAAAGTGTGCCAGATGCTGAAGAAAAATCAACACAATTTTCTCTTCATGATAAAAGAGTTTGACGCAACAGGTGGCGGGACTGGTGATGCTTTTCGTTGCAGACTGGGCTTCACTTTAGCTTTTTTTAAATAGTGACAGCGCACAATTGTGGGATGATTATTGTTTAAAACATGCTTTACCTGCTCCCAAAAAACATTTACAGAGAGCTTGCCTTTGTGTCACTTGTTTTGCTGTACAAAGTTTGTTTACATTTAGTGTCTCCCCATTCATAAGCGCTCAAATGTATATTTAAACAGAAGATACATTTCATCCTGTGTGGTCAATACAACTCGGAACAATTGCATTAGATATTTGAAGCGAGAGCAAGACCGGCAGTAAAAGCCACACTTCATGTTTATTATTCCATTACACTTCTATACCTTACTAAACCAGTGATGTCAGAGTGGCAGTGTTACTGGTCCTCAAGTATTCCACTGTGATAACCTGATGTGGAGATCTTAGTTATGTAGTGTAGCTTGCAGAGTATTTATATATCCTGCATGTATGCCACGCACCAAAGCAGCAGATGTACCAGTGCTGAGCAGAGTGCTCAGGTGAGAGATCGTGTAGACATAGCCGCTAATCTGCAGGGAACTCAGGTGAGGGACAAGTATTCCAGTTCATGTGTTGGGATCTCAGGTAATTATAGTAGATGAAGTCCAAAATAATCGTTTATTTGAAACGTCATCTCCGACGACATGACGTTTTAAATGAGCAATCACTTTGGACTTCATTACTCTTGGTGTGCTGGTGACATTCATCTACTATCATTGTCTGGCGGCGCCATCCACAGTCATGAAGGGGAACCCCCCACATTGAATTAGAGATCTCTGGTAAGGAGTGCGACAAGGCAACTCTACGCTTGGGCTCTCAGGTAGGGGATAGTTATGCCAGTCACTGTGCTGGGCACTCAGGTCCGGGACGGGAAGGTAGGGGCGGACAGGTCCGGGACGGGAAGGTAGGGGCGGACAGGTCCGGGACGGGAAGGTAGAGGCGGACAGCTCCGGGACGGGAAGGTAGAGGCGGACGGGAAGGTAGAGGCGGACGGGAAGGTAGAGGCAGACGGGAAGGTAGAGGCAGACGGGAAGGTAGAGGCAGACGGGAAGGTAGAGGCAGACGGGAAGGTAGAGGCAGACGGGAAGGTACGGCCCTTGTCAGGTAGTACAGGTGATCCTCCGGTCCCGGAATCGGTCGGTCAGGCCCCAGTGCAGACAGACTGGGGCCATTCTCTGCACAGTCTATGTGTACTCCGCTCTCCCAGCTCCCTCCAGCCTGCGCCCCCTCTCACCTCACAGAACCGACGACAGTACAACCGGCACCTCTGTTCGCCACCTTCTATCCCCCTCAGCTCCTCATCTACTATGGCTTCCAGCTCCTCCACCAGCCTCTCCGACTCCTGATCACTCTCATCTTCCGCCATGCTCCTGTCTCCGACCTGCGCGTACTGCTACCGCCAGGCAACCGCCCCCTCCCCTTCCTGCTCCGCCTGTTCTCAAACATGATAGGCCGAAAAGCATGTCAATCGAAGCGAATCTGCTGGGAGGGGGTGGACATAAAAGCATTGACTTCTAGGCCTGCAGCTGATTGGACGCTTTCTATATCCGTCAACACGCTGTCTCCGGAAGAGATGACGTCGCAGGCTGCCGTCCGTTCATTTGCTGGGCTCCGAGCTGTCATTAATAGCTGAGAGAACGGCCTATCATAAAGTGGGCCGGGCGGCTGGCTGGGAATGGGATCATTAATGGGGATTAATTGTGTGCGGGGTCTGAGCTGTGTGTGCCCAGCCTGTGACACCTGTGTGTGGCATGGGGGTGGTATGGATGTAATCACATCTGTGTGCTGGGGGGGGGAGAGCTTCTCAAGAGGTTTCTTTTGGGCGTACTGTGACTGATGATTGGGAATACGTGCACAGTATTAGTTGCCAAGCTGATTCCTGGACAACTAAAGCTCAGTACAGCATGGCAGTGCCGCCCCTGCCATGCTGTACTGAGCTTTACTATGTCATTCTATCGTTAGATTGATCAAGGAAGACGTTCTGTTAAAACAAAGAAAAACTCCAACTTGTGATGAGATTTCATGTACAGGTGGAGCCCTATCCCATCGGGAGGTACGGCCAGTATTCATGTAAGGGGCCGGGTACTTTTTGCTGTAGACCAATAGTGCCCCTCCTCTCAGCTTTCTATCTTGGCATAGAGAGGATGAGCAGAGTGATTTTGGCAAAGCTGCGACTCGCTTCCACCCAAATAAATTTGCAGCTATTTATTTCATTTAGCGGGTATGTCTGGTTTGGTTTTAGTTGGGTGTGTTAAGAGCACTTTTTTTTATGCAGCGCTGATTTAAAATCTGTGTAACACGTTACCGCCACACTCATTACATGCCTTGATGCATTGCGGTGCCATTCATTTTGAACAGCCTCCCTAACACACCAAAGCAACGCTGCAACGCATGGCAATGGACCATAGTGTGCTGCGGCAAATATATATTGTCATGTCCGATAGTTTGTGGGCCGGAAGTATATTGATATCAATGGACTGCCTTCATTGAACATATGTTAACACACAACCACATACATGTAAATGGGCGCTGTTTTTTATTTTTCATGTTTTGGATTATTTGTTTACTATTGCTTTCATTCCTTGTGTTTTTTTGCTTTCTATTTGTCCTTTCTATGAAAAAAACATAGTAGCAATGGTTACATTTCACCCCTAATTCCCTCCAATGTTCTCTAGAATATGTACACCAGTGGTTCTCAACTTGTGTAACCTCAGGACCCACTTTTGTCCTCGGTCATTAAGTCGCGACCCAAGTTGCACTGCAATGGAATGCGCCGTATTGTGGTACCTGGGGCGGGCGATCGAACTGTGGGTGGGAGGTGCGTTTGGTGTATTATTAAAATGAATGGCAACGCAACACGCCTTCCACACCAGAACACGTGGTAGGTGCGATTACATGGGACTGTACAATAAACGCACTGTACTAGTGCGAACGGGCCCTCAAAAACACTGACAGACACACGCAACCACAGACACATTCTCACATATACTCACTCCCCAAAAACATTTTCTCTTTTTTTTAAGGTCCACCCTGTCTCCCTACCTTACAAGAACTGGAGTGGATCCTCAGCCTGGGATCCAGTGGGGGCTGCTGTGGTGTGACAGAGCTCCATCCATATGTGCATTGCTTGTACAGCTCCCTTGGGCGCCCTGTAGAGGTGCTGGGAGCCATTTTGAATTTTATCCTCTGGGCGAGTGGAAGCCAGTGTAGTGATTGACAGAGGGGGGTTGCAGACACTGAGCGGTTGGTCAAGTGAATGAGTCCAGCAGCTGCATTCATGATAGACTGAAGGGGGGATTGCCTGTGTAACAGTGAGTGAGCTAGTGGGTGATGGAGGACATAGTAGAGACTTGAAGGTAGAAAAGAGTTGACGAGGTCTGGATGAGAGTGTGTTAATGAGAGTGACAAAATAAGTTTGTTTGCGTAGATACGCGCATGTACGCGTATATATACGCAATATACAATTTTGCTCTTGCGTTGTGTGTAAATGAGGCCTAAGGCATCATGAAATTACACGCAGGCTTTCTAAGCAACCCCCCCCCAACGAAGAAAATGTGAACTCCACCCAGTGTTTGTTGCAGCTCCTATTCAGGCATTGGGGTCTCCCTTAGAAAGACATGTGTGCCACTGCAAACTTTATTTACCTGGGCCCACAGGGTAGTCCACTAGGCCTGGATGCTCTGGGCCAAAAATGGGAATTTATTTTGAACCTTTAAAAGAAGCATTCCTAAAATATCTGACTTTAAACTTGCTTACCTTGTGTCCTTTGAGTCTCCAAATTGCAGGTCCTTTTAGTGAACAAAATCCCCACCTTTCTTACCCTGGTACAGGACAATGTCATCCTCAGAGCCAATACTGCTTTTCTTCCTATAGTAATCACTAAATTACATAGAATTCAAGACATAGGTTTACCATTATTCTGCCATAATGCCACAATTCCTAAAAAAATTGAATTTGCCTCTCTGGACTTAGGTAGGATTGTATTCTGATACATCAAAATACTAGACACTAGTCAAACACCCTGTTTATTTTGTTTAGCAACACTTTGGTTGATGATTCGACTGGTAAGACCTATCCACTGAGCATCATAGCACATTCTACCAGAGTATTGCCATTGTTAACATTTTGGGTCGAAAGAGCTGATGCCTAAGCTGAGCATATATGCAGGGGGGCCACCTGGACGAGCTTCAGAAATGTTTTCCACAGTAGTATCCCCCTAGGTAACAACTTGCTAGTCTCTCTAGTTATCCGTCCTAGATGATGATTTGGGAAATTATTATCTGATAACTCCTTTTAAAGGAATCCTCCAGGATGGTGGAGTTCACACCCCTATTTGTCTTAGCTAAGCATGCAGTCATCTTACTGCTCCTGGGAGCTCTTTTAAACCCTTTAGTCTTGTGTTTTATCTTTCTAGTCAACTATCCTGGAGAATTCTTGGAAAAGGAGTTACCAGGTAACAAATAAATATAACATTGTTAAGTCATTAGGCTCAATTTGTAAAGCTAAACCACCGTAACGTAAAGGATCCTTAATATTTTTTTCTTTTCAAAGTGAGTTTATTTTTTTGCTGAGTCAGTTAGATTTGAAAATGTTAAACACCTGCATACACTGTCCCAAGAAACGTGTTAGCATAGTAAAATGGTGTCACTTCCTGGTGATTACAAACAATATCAGTGTATCCTCCAGTGTATCCTCCGCTGATATAACACATTCAATAACTCCTCCCACATCCATGAGGTCAAATCCAGTGAAAACGATTCATCCAATTCAAGCACAATGAATCCACAAGTATACAATAGCACAAGTTTCCGTGCTGACCCCGCAAAAAAAACAAACACCGGGTGTTTCCCCCCAAAAATGCACTCACTAAAAGATGCTGACCAACCTAAGTATGGTCATAATGTTTATTTAGATAACCAGCTGGCTGGTAACCACTTTCCTTCTTTATCATTCCTTGGACCCTCTGAGAATTTTAAGAGGCAAATACAAAGGTTCCCATCGTGTAAAATTAACCAACAAACTTTATTCAAACCCAAAGATAAAAAGAGAGCCACTCACATGTTTCTGTGCTTCATAAGCAATTGAAATCTGGTGCCAATATACCCAACCACTGTGTTGATATCTGAAACGGAAAGAATAATATAAATATTGGCCTCCTTTCTGGTCTGTGCGATGATATCACAAGGACTCCGTCCACAAAGCATGCTCTGTACATCCCGCAGCCTCAATGTATCTCACATCCTACCAAGTCTTCTTCCACCAACTTCCTTAGCTATGTTTTCATATGCATGTAGGTTTTAAATGGAATGACCTGGATCTAGACACAGGATGCCACACCCCTGGAAAGTAGTATAGCAAAAAACAGAAAGCTGGGTTTTTTTGGGCAACGAACTGACAACTTTCAGACCAAACGTTGTTTAGAAAAATATTATTTTATTTAATATAGTTTAAAAAGGTGAAGATAATTTCATAAAATTGACAACATGATTCCCCTATAAGCTCACTCCACAATGATTTAGTTCTTCATACACAAGATTACGCTCAGAAAATTATAAAATGAGACATAATTGGTTAACATGGTAGACAGAAAATTATTGGACAAAAGACATGATTGGTATGACAGAATAATGTTGGAGGAGCTTGGTTTTCTCAACGTGACGTTTCGCGCTGAATAGCGCTTCTTCAGGAGAAGGAGAGGGAGGTTGTCCTTGAAGTCTGTGTGCGTCCCAATGATTCAACCCGGCTCAAACAGTAACATGATAAGTATTGGAGCATGGAGAGGGAGGAAGGAAGGGTGGGGGCCCTGAACCCCAGCAGAGGCAGACCGAATCAAGAGATGACGGAGATAACCAGTACTCATAGATGGTTGAAAGTAAATTGAAGAATATTGCATTCCCCGGTCAGAGCCGTAGGATGTCCGTCCCTCTCTCAGTGTCGAGCCCCCAGCAGCTTACACAGCCCTCTCAGGCTGCACACAGGTGTTTTTTGCTTCATATGCATGTAGTTCACACAGTCAGACACTATAGGTCTCTATTACCCAGAGGGCCGAAATATACTAACATATACATGTAATTCCCCGTATGGAACACAAGATGTCCCCAATAACTGGAGCATCATTAAACCCTATTCAACAGAGAACCTGGATATATGAATATATACATGTAATTCCCCTAATCGAACACAAGATGCCCCTAATAACTGAAGCATCATTAAACTCTATTCAACAGAGGGCCTATATATATTATCATATACATGTAATTCCCTTAATGGAACACAAGATGTCCCCAATAACTGAAGCATCATTAAACTCTATTCAACAGAGGGCCTATATATACTAACATATACATGTTATTCCCTTAATGGAACACAAGATGTCCCCAATAACTGAAGCATCATTAAAACCAACCTGCAGCTTTGAACCTTATTTAGCAGTGGAACTGTGTATAGCAGTTACAATAGCTATACATAACATAAATAAAAAACATAATAAAAATTTATATTAAAAATGCTTAAAAGATACTGTCCAAGGGACCAAAAAAAACCAAGAAATGTAATGACCGGTAACCCCCTAACTAGAACTTAAAGAGTAATTCCACTTTTGTTTAGAAAAAAAATAGCCTGAAACCTCCCCTTCCTGGGTGATCAATGTACGTTGCAAGTATTTTAACAAACTTTGTTTCAGATTCCTACCTTTTTCTGTTCTGAAGAAAAATCTGTTTGTTGCAGCATGTCCTTTCCAAACTAATCACTGCATGGGAGGGTCTGGGATCCTTATAGCCAGCTAGTGGGCTTCCTGTGTTGTAATAGGGAACGTTGCAGTGTCTGCATGCCTTTAGTAGTAATTAACACTTGAATTTTATATTGGAGGGCATGCCTAAAATTGTACTTGTACCTTAGTGCAGTGCCAATCACAGAAGCAGGAAGTGACATTTCTGGGGGAGTTCGGTATACCAACTGTGCACGGAACGCCTCCAGGTCGCCATATTGCATTGAATTTTTTGACAGATTTAGAACATTACAGCAGCTACAGTTTTAAATGGAAAGATACTGTTTAAGAACTTTAAATCACAAAATGGCTTGTGCGACAATTATATATGCTATATTCATTTTTTGTAAGATTTTCTCATTTTTTTTATTATTTCAAAGAGGATTTATCTTTTAAAGGTTTTAGGACATTGGAGAGGATCTAACCTCAGGCTTTAAATATCCAAAAATGAAACTAATTGGATGTACAGGTGAAACTCGAATAATTAGAATATTGTGCAAAAGTAATTGCAGTAAGTGCTGCAAAAGGGGCCCAAACCAAGTACTGAGTACATATGCATGCTTGTACTTTTCAGAGGTCCGATATTGTTCTATGTACAATCCTTGTTTTATTGATTGCATGTAATAATCTACTTTTTTGAGGTTGTGGATTTGGGGTTCTTGGGGTTTTCATGAGCTCTAAGCCATAATCATCACAATTATGACAAATCACGGCTTGAATTATCTTGCTTTGCATGTAATGAGTCTATCTCATATATTAGTTTCACCTTTTAAGTTGCATTAGTGAAAGAAATGAACTTTGCACGATATTCTAATTATTCGAGTTTCACCTGTATATGCTAAATACAATGCAACCAAGAGGTTTGAACATTGAGTTAGATTTAAATTGTTTTATTTTCAATGAGTAAAAGGGGAAGTCTTAAAGTTCAGGCTAGGGGGTTACTAGTTATTACATTCATTAGGGTTATTTAGGTCTCTTGGTCAGTATGTGGCAAAGGGGTTAGCACTTCTGCCTTGCAGCACTGGGGGTCCCTGCTTCGAATCCCATCCAGGTCACTATCTGCAAGGAGTTTGCATATACTCCCTGTGCTTGTGCAGGTTTCCTCCTGTAGTCAGGTTATTTCCCACACTCCAAAGACATCTTGGAAGGTTAATTGACTCTTGTCTAAATTGGCCCTGTATGTATGCATGTGAGGTAGGGACCTTAGATTGTAAGCTCCTTGAGGGCAGGGTGTGAATGTGCACTGTGTAAGCGCTGTGTAATTTGTCGACACTATATAAATAAATTCATTTTTCAAAGGATTTTTAATATCCATTTTTATTTTGTTTTTTATGTAGTTAGGTATATCTATTGTATCTATTGTAACTGTAACAGCCCCTCTATTGAATATGGTTCAATTTTGCAGGATGGTTTTAATGATGCTCCAGTTAAAGGGGACATCTTGTGTTTGATTAGGGGAATTACATGCATATGGGAATGTAATATCTAAGGAAGTTGGTGGGTGGAGATATCTAGGAAAGTTGGTGGGGTATCCTCCAGGACACTAAGGCAAGTTCACCCGTACAAAACTCCCTCTCATCTTACTTCACTCACCCTTCTGCTTCTCCTGACTTCAGGGGATATCTCTCCCAATCCTGGCCCTCTCTTTTCTAACACCCACCTTCCTAACCCGCACTGCCTTTCCTCTGGCAGCAGCTGCAATCCACACAACCTGATTTCTATTCCCCTGCTTCCTATAACCAGGCCCTCCTTCTCTTGTGCCCTCTGGAATGCCCGCTCTGTCTGTAACAAACTCACCGCTGTCCATGATCTTCTCATCTCAAATTCCTTTAACATGCTTGCCGTCACTGAAACCTGGCTTCAGGAATCCGACTCTGCCTCCCCTGCTGCCCTCTCCTATGGTGGCCTCCACTGGACACACTCACCCAGACCCAATGGACGGAAAGGAGGTGGAGTGGGAATCCTCCTATCCCCGCAAAGCACTTTTCAAATTCTGCCTTCACCTCCCTCTCTATCCCTCTCCTCTTTTGAAACCCACTGCATTCGCCTATTCTCTCCAATTTCTCTGAGGATTGCTGTTATATACCGGCCACCCGGACCAGTATCTCGCTTTCTAGATGACTTCTCTGCCTGGCTACCCTACTTTCTCTCCTCAGAAATACCCACTATCATTCTTGGTGACTTTAACATTGCTACTAACATTAACTCCCCAGCTTCCACTCAATTTCTTAACCTAACCTCTTCTTTTGATCTAATTCAATGGACACAGACTCCTACTCACTCTGATGGTAACACACTTGATCTTGTTTTCTACCACCTATGCACTCCTTGCAACCTCTCCAACACCCCTTTCCCACTTTCAGACCACAACCTGGTCAGTTTCACAATCACCCTGTCCCCAACACTGACTTCCCATACAAGGCACACTGTCACCCAGAGAAACCTCCACCACCTCGACCTTTGCTACTGACTCCCTCTTTGACAAAATCTCACCCCTGTCCTGCCCTGACCTGGCTACTTCTGTTTTTAACAACTCACTCTCATCCTCCCTAGACACCTTGGCTCCCCTCACAACACGCAGACTTAGACCACGCCAGCTACAACCATGGCAAACTGAAGTTACCAAACATCAAAAAAGACAAAGCCGCGCTCTTGAGCGACTGTGGCGGACAACTAGGTCTCTGCAAGAATTTGCCCTGTACAAAGCTGCCCTGATAAAATATAACTCCTCCCTCCGTGCTGCCAAACAAACTTATTTTGTCACTCTCATTAACACACTCTCATCCAGACCTCGTCAACTCTTTTCTACCTTTCAAGTCTCTACTATGTCCACCACCACCACAACCCACTAACTCACTCACTGCCCAGGACATTGCCATTCATTTCAAAAACAAAATAGATACCATTCGAGATCAGATCGCCACTGTCCAATCAACTGCTCCTTTTATTATAGTACCTGACAGGACAAATATAGCAGTTTAATCCCCCTATCAGGGACACAGACAGTACTAAAAACCTGACTGGTGTTCTAATCCCTCTCCACTCTATCCAAAGCGAAACCACCTTTATTTAATACTACATGAATGAGTACATTTTTCACCTCAAGCACATTATTATTTGGAAACTAATCATCTGGAGAACTGCCAAGTATATCTCATGGGAAATATGTAATTTGGTGGTTCAGTAAAACATATAATTAATTTAAATTAGGAAATGTCTACTGTTAATGTGATAGCAGACATACTAAATATAATCAAAATAAAACAGTAAAGACACATGGGGCAGGTTATAAGAAAATACCACATAATGACAAAAAAATCAAATAGAAATTATTATGGAAAACTGATGTGCAAACTCAAAGTGTTATTAAACCCTTGTGGGGAAAAATATGAATGTAGCAGCATACCTCAAAAAGTTCCTTGTTTGCTATCCTGTTTTTGTCCTGTTTGCCATTTCAGGAAAATCACACAGCCCCAATACAAATCCCAGTGTATACACATGAAACGTTACATAGTTACATAGTTACATAGTATTTGAGGTTGAATAAAGACATTAGTCCATCAAGTCCAACCTATTAGGATCTCATTCAGAAAGCTAACTCACTAACTACACTTTGTACAAAGAAAAAAGTAGACATTGGGCAAAGCAGGGTCATGGAGCGGGTATAAGGAACAGTGTGCAATATGGGTCAGGAATGGGACCAGAATGGGGATCAGGTTCACGGGAAGCAAGTAGGAGGATCAGGATAACAGATTCAAAGAGCAGCAAAACAAAGAGTACAGGTAACATTTTAAAGAAGAATTCTGGGAATTTTTAAAAAATTAACCCTTGCAGTGAGGCTACTCCTGCACTGCAAGGGTTAAGTGCTCGGTTTTGTCTAGGTGAAAAAAAAAAGTTATACTCACCAGCCCATCCAAGTCTATACACAGTCTGTGCACAGTGTATAGAGCGTGATGACACCAGGTTCCTTAGACTGCTGCAGCAGAGGGGGGGGGGGGGGGCGAC
>NW_017306910.1:531088-533169 GCF_000935625.1 Nanorana parkeri
AAAGGGCTAGATGATGGAACATCCTCCCATCAAAGGGCTAGATGATGGAACATCCTCCCATCAAAGGGCTAGATGATGGAACATGCTCCCATCAAAGGGCTAGATGATGGAACATCCTCCCATCAAAGGGCTAGATGATTGGACATCCTCCCATCAAAGGGCTAGATGATGGGACATCCTCCTATCAAAGGGCTAGATGATGGAACATCCTCCCATCAAAGGGCTAGATGATTGGACATCCTCCCATCAAAGGGCTAGATGATGGGACATCCTCCCATCAAAGGGCTAGATGATGGAACAACCTCCCATCAAGGGGCTAGATGATGGGACACCCTCCCATCAAAGGGCTAGATGATGGAACAACCTCCCATCAAAGGGCAAGATGATGGAACAACCTCCCATCAAAGGGCAAGATGATGGAACCACCTCCCATCAAAGGGCTAGATGATGGGGCATCCTCCATGAGGGAAATTAGATGGGCTCTATCTGACTTGCAGCAGCTTCTAATGCACACAGTGAGATGCACACAGGATGCAGTGAAATCAGTGTAAGCAATTTCAGTCCAGGAGAGGAACCGCACAACTATACAAGACTAAAGGGAAGGCTTAAGGAAGTTCTCTTTTAAAGGAAGAACACAGTCTTAAAGTGCCTTAAAGCAAGGGCACCCTGAGGCCGAATGTCACCCGGAGTGGAGAGCGGGAGACACCCCGCCATGACAACGTCGCCACGCGTGTGCACGGTGACATCATCGCACATGTGTGGTCATCTTATTGACGCCTGCCGGCGACCATCTTGGTATTGGACCCTTTATATTTTACCAAAAAATTGGGTAATAGTAAATGTTTCCTAACATAATAAAGGGAAAACTGTTTTTTTTTTTTTTTATTTTTGGTACTTTTTTTGTTATATAGTAAAAAATAAAAACCTCAGTGGTGATTAAATTCCACCAAAAGAAAGCTCTATCTGTCCCCAAAAAATGGTATAATATTCATTTCAGTACAGCGTTGCATGACGGAATAAATCCTAGTCAAAGTACCGCAGCGCTGAATACTGAAAAATGGCCTGGCCAGGAAGGGGGTGTAAACACCGCGGTCAGCAAGTGACTTTGACAGGTATAGAGGAATGTTATAGTACTCTGCCAGAGCCATATTACCATTAAGCACATGTCTGGAGCTATGATGGCAATCTGGTTCTGAGCACTTCTCCAAGATAGCAAACAGAACATAAATATATAATAAGGAAATATGACTATTGCATGTACCAATATCATTCAAAACGTGATGTTTTTTTATATATATATTTGCAGAAAGTTTGCAATATTGTTTACACTACCTTAACCACATTCATACATTATATAAAACTAATGAATATAAATGTAATAGAAACTATGAATAGCTGATGCATACAAACAAATCTCCACTAAGGGGCATTGTTGTTGCACCTTTTTTTGCCTAATTCCATCTGCGTTGTGCCCAAAACCCGTTCTTTTTATTGCATTTTAGCTTCTACAGATAACAAAAATTAGGTAAGGGATAATGTCATTTCTGATGTTTTAACAGAATATCTGGAACGAAATGTGATTTGTAAAACTAATCAAAGACATGACTGTCTAATTTATGGCTATAGTTTTATACAGGATTGTACAGTACAACTTTATAACATATGTATTCTTCTGTAACACCATGCATTCAATAAAATATACTGTATAGAGTCAATTCACTAAACTATTAAACCATCACATTGTTTGCCTGATGAAGGGACCCTATGCAGCCTGAAACATTGTTTGATTTGTGATCATGTGAACATGCCTCAATAAAACATGTGCTTGTATCACTATTGGAGTACCGGTGACTTTTCATGATCTTTAGTTAACTAAACTATAACACATTTGCTATTTTCATTGATGTTTTGTACATGTTATACAATTGAAAAAAGGTTATCTTGCATCAGTTGACTTTGCTGTTATAGTGTTTATTTATATATTTTGGACATATAGTTCAGAGCAGGGGTGTAACTAGAAGTCCCAGGGCCCCATAGCAAAATTTTGTATGCCCCCCCCCCCAATGACGAAGAAAAAAAAA
>NW_017306910.1:533227-568388 GCF_000935625.1 Nanorana parkeri
AGAAAAAGTGATTGAGGACACAGAGTCCTCATTTCTTTTTCTGCAGCCTCAGCACTTAATGAATGGGGAACACTCAGTACAGAGGCTTCCCATTCATTCAGAAACTGCTGATAGTAAAAACATTTACTATCAGAAGTTTCTGAATGGGGGAGAGCCCTGTAGTGAGTGCTACTCCTCATTTAGAAATGAATGAATGAACAGGCTGTGATGTAAATCACTGCCTGTTCATTCATAACTGATATTTACCGATCCACCGCTTGGCCACACACAGAGATGCTGTCATCCTGAAACTGACAGGATGACAGCGGCTCCGCTCTCCTCCCTGCCTGCTGCTCAATCAGCGTGATCGAGCGGCATGCTCCTCTGCCTCCCACCCCCGCTGGCCATTTCTTTTTGGATCCCCGCTACCTCCGCCCATACAAGCGGGGAGAGCAGCGGGGATCCGTGCCCCCCACGGTCGCAGGCCCCATAGCGACCGGATCGGTCGCAATGGTGGTAGTTCCACCACTGTTTCATAGACATTACTGCATGGGTTATTTGCACTTTGAAATATTTCTACTTTCTGGCTGGCCTTAAAGTGACTTTAAGGGCTATTTTTTCCCCCACCCAATGTTAGTGTCAGGACTTACCTTCAATCATGCCTCTTTATTCGATCATCTTCTTCCTTACTGTCCTTTTCAGTAGATATATGCAGATTTATGCAAAAAAACATGAGGGTTTAATAACCATATAAAGTGTAGGTAAGGCCAAAACTATATATCTATATATTGCTGTGTCTCATTTGAAAGATTTCCTTTCACTTCCTGCCCTAAAGACAGTGTGGGGAATACCCTTGTTGTCACTGGAACTGGTGTCCTCATTGCATTATTTCCTGTTCCTGTGAGAGCACAAACATTTTGTTTTCTCTATATTACTTTTCTGGTGACAATTGTCTGCAGGACAAATAGAGTGACTCTTCCCACCAAGGACATAAACAGTAATAAAAACATGACAGGGGGGTCTAATATTTCCCCACTCTATCCAAAGTTTAAAAAACTAAAGGGAAAACTAACAGTATCATGCCTTCAGTATAGTTTGGTAAGTGAATTGAATGATTTGATTAGAGAATTTGCATCCGATAAAACTCCTACTATTTAGTAAATTGAACTCAATGGGTATGACTTACTAAAGACAAATAGACTGTTCACTTTGCAAGGGAAATTGCATGGGAAGTTTCCCCTTAGATTAGTGAATCAGGTGAAGATCTGCTAACTTCCATTACACAGTCATGTAAAAGCAAAAATACTGTGGTTTCTTTGATTATTATTTTCCTTGCACATGATTGGGTGTTCTTTGCAAAGTGAAAATTCACCATATTCACCAGGCTAAGTGGAAACTATATTTAGTATTTTTTAAAATAAAAATGATAATTTCATTCTATAGAGCTGTATATTCTGATTATAAACTGGTCAAGTACTGTGATGTTTAAAGATAATTGTGTGGTTGCCCAGAAATACAATCTCCAGTCACTAATTCATTCACAAAGCACTGAGGAACAATTTAGAATCACTTCCATGGACACTCTGCTGCTGAGTTGGCTTGACTTATCAGACCATGTACAATATACTGTCTTGAAAAGACATACAACAGAGCACTAAATATCCAATTATGACATGTATATTAAATTAGGCTGTAACGACTTAATTGCTTGTTGTTAGTAAATGTTAACTAAACAGACTAAATTACCATCAACTGATGGTAACAATTCAATTTACAACACAAAAAGAGGGATTTTATGCTACAGCTGGTCAGTACTTAAAGGACACCTGTATTCCATTTTTACCTGTTAATAACACTGACTACGAGCAGACAACATGATACTTGTATACTATTATACAGCCTATACTATTATTTATATAGCATCCCCTGTACTCCTCTCTGATTTAGTTTCACTTTATTACTGGGTCCTGCCTGCCCCCAACTTCATGAATAAGCTTCACCCACTATCTCCTCCTGTCACATAAGAGTGACTTTATTGGGGACAGAAGCTGTCTACTTTGAATGGCAGTTGGTGGGCTTAGCCAGGGAGAGACTTTTCTGGCTAATAGTTGAAATAAGCATCATGGGGTGTCTGCTGTTCATTAGGATTTTTATTTATTTTTTAGCTGTGTAAATTGAGTGCAGGTTCACAATAAACAGTGTGAATTTGTAACCATTCAGTCATTTCTTCTAAAAAAAAAACCTCTTAATATTCACCTCTCTGGGAGGTGACAAGTTTGAACTCTGCTGTAGGTACCCATTCCCCGCTGTGCAGTATGGTACCTTCCACTAGCTCAGCATATGGGGGGAAACACAGGCATCTGATACAACCAGAAGTGTGTCGGATGCTGAAGATTTTTCCCCCACCAAACCTCTTGCAAGCTCTGTTGCCCTTTTTGGTTCAAAGTGTACCTACATTATATAGATAGAACCAAGATACGCTATCCAGCAGCATTTTTGAAATTTGGTAATCGCATAGGCTTGCCACCCCTTGCGCAAGTGACAGTGCTCGAGACTGGTGATAGGTTCCACAGGCTCCAAGTGCTGTTACATGAGGTTGGGGGCTGGAGGTTGATGGCTGCCTCATTCTAGGGCCATACCTAGAATGAGGCAGCCTGAGGCTATTGCCTCAGGTGGCATCTCTTTGGGTCAAGTGGGTGGGGGGGGGGTCTTTAGGCAGAGCGTCATGACCGCTTTGCTGCACAATGTGCTTGCCACCCCCTTTCCATTCAGAGCGTCCCAAGTTGCTAAGAGCTGGGCGAGAAGATGTGTAAGGGTGATACACATCTCCCCGCCCATCACTTAGAAACCTGGGATACTCTGGCCAGCGTCCTCCTCAGTTGTTAGCAACCAGCGATGTCACTGGTTATCAGAAGCTGAACGGGATGTTTTGGCTGATGCTCTGGCAGGTGTCCTGCTCAGCTCCTGGCAACCAATAACACTACAGGTGGCCAGATGTTGCAGAGGCCACATCTCCACCTCCTTCCCCCCGCATCCCCTTATAGTGTGCACAACCAGCAGCCCCCACCTTAGGTGGCCAAAAGGCTAGGGACACTCCTGGGCCTCCACCATACCCCAGATGCCAGGGTATTTTAGAGGGCTTTGATAGCACTGTGAATTGGAAAGTCAAAGAAACGGTATAGCTCCTTCTATCTGCCAGGCTGCTTAACTTGGTTTCTTTTTGATTATTACAAGTTTATTTTAACTAATAGCATTTCAGCAAAACTGGCAGATATATGGTTGTAGATCTATGTAAAGCATCTTGTGCACCCTGAGTGCCACTGCAAATGTAGGATTACAGCCCTGAAATCTTTGTCTTTGCTCCAACATAGGGATATTGCCCAGTCACCAATATTACACAATACAATGTAGGAGTTTTGGTTGTTATAAGATGTAAGATGGGCCAGGGCTCTAAGTTGGAGGAAAATGGACGGTTGATTGAGTGCCTCATATTGTTGTTAGATTTGTTCAGACTAATCCCATGCACATTATCAAGAAGTTACTATGCAGAGATTAAAGTGATATTAAAGTCTAAAGTTTTTAAGCTACTTCAAATGCTGATAATATCACTTACAATGGATGTTGCTCCTTGATGTATAAAAGTTTTAGTTTCCTGCAGAATCAACTGACCACCAGAGCACTAGTCCCAATATTCTGTTTTAGGGTGGCCGCTTTCCTTGCAGGGTTCTATTGAGCCACATTTGTGTGTGCTAATAAGCTGCGTGTGTCCACAAACACACAGGCACAGCAAAGCAAGACACTCCCAACTCCCCCCCCCGATCACCACTCCTCTCAGAAGTGTACACATACTCTGATTGCATGTCTCCTTTTGCAACATAAAAGGATACGTAGTAGGATGAGAGGGAGGGTTAGAGGGAGGGTCAGAGTTAAGTCTTGTGCCAATGTGCTTTTGTTCAGAACTGCTTCTAGTCTAAAGGTGCCCATACACTGCTCGATTCTCGTACGAGAATCGGGCGAAATCCCGCGATCGTACGAGAATCGAGCAGTGTGAACTAAGACGTGCGACCGTTTCTACTGTATGGTCATACGTCTTTTGTCGAGCCAACATGTTCGAAAACCCGCCGAGAATCGTACGATTCTCGGCGGGAATCGCAAGACAGAAGTCTTGCGATGGTCGTAAGGTGTATGGGTACCTTTAGACAAGTGTATAGTTATGCAAAAACAGCTTGAAGCAGATCAAATGCAGGTCAAAGGGAGGACAACTGCAGGTGCACCTGTGTCAATGAATTCTGAATGATTTCTGAAGGGACTCAACCTGATGTCAAAAGCAAGCTGCAATTGCCCATTGACATAAGCCGAAAAATGTTGACATAGGAAGTTAGAGTTACTGCTAGAGTTACAGGTAGGGTTAGTGTGAGGGTTACTGTTAGGGGAAAGGGTAAGGTAAATGTGAGGACAACGGTTAGTTGTTTAAAATGTCCCAAATTCAACAAATGTATCATTCATAGCCGAGTCTAAACTTCAAATGTGAATTACATTGAAGTAAATGGGGAGATATTTTAATGGCAACTTGTGGACTTTGGAGGGCTGCTAGGCACCTAAATGGCATAGAAAGCCCATTTTAGCTGTAAGAGACCTTTACCGATGCTAAAATTAAAAAAAAACATGGTGGCAGGGGCTTTTTCATTTGGCTTCAAGGGTGACATCGAACTTGCTTCTTTTACAAACAACAGCAGAATCCCAGTCTAATATTAATTAATTCAGTTTAGTCAAAAAACGCTTATTTCCGATAGTTTTAGAAGCAATACATGGGATTCATTAACCTCTTGCCGTCCGCCCGTAGTAAAAAAACGGACGGACGGCACTGCTGCATTTGCGGGTTGCCGTCTCCAGACGGCAATTTTTTTCTGCTCGTGCGCGCCCCCTAGCGGGCACGCACGGGCAGAGAAGACCCGACCGTTGCACACACCCGTTAACGGGTGTTTCACATATAGGCGATCAGCGGGTCCATAGCCCGCCATAGGCCTCCCTTGACCAGCAATAGTCATAGTCCCTAAATAATCTTATTTTTTTTAAGTAATGAGTAATGAGATGGTAATCTTATTATGTACGAAAAAAATACTTTTTTACATGCAGAGATACTAGCCACGGGGGGGTGTCTGTCTTTCCATAAAATTGGAATTACAGTCCTCAGGCATAGATAAAATATTGGTCATATGGCACCACAGTGTGATGGCACAGTCTATGAGCTTGCTTTTTTTCTTTGCAACAGCAACTGACCTCTTTGTTTTAAAAACTAAATTAAAAACGGTATGCTCCAAAAATTATTGACACATCACCTCACCTTTCCCACAAATATCTCTGCCACATTCAGTGAGAGGTAAGCTTTGGTAGGGAGTTTTTTTCCCTTTTCCACTGTAAAGATGGTAAGGGCCAGGCCAAAAACCATAAAGTGTAGGGTTAGGTTAGGGAATCACTGTTTCTGCTGGGAAATCTGTACTAAAATTGTTAATAATCTCTCAGTGCTAAGCGCTAATGTATTTAATCAATGCTCATAGCTGTAGAAACCAATAGATAAGCATGAAAGTGAAAGATCTGAAAAGCTCTGTCATTAGAATCTATTGAAAAGTTTGTGTTTAGATCAGAATTCTCTCTAAAAATGTTCATGTTCGATGATTTTATTTCTTTGCAATATCTTAGAAGGCGGGCTCTTGGTCTCACATAACACTAGCCTCAGAATTTTTCTCTTTGAAAGCTCTGCCACGGGTAGAATTTTATCTGTGTAACAGCTGTATTACTCATATGCCCAAGTGATTTGAATGTGAGAATAGTCTGTTTTACAGCAAAGCAAGATAATTTTAGGCCACAGTAATTTTCTAGTATTTGCTAAATGCTGTGACGGCTCCTTCATGGCAGACTTGAAAATGTGTAGCTGATTCATTAAAGGTCCTGGTGCAAATTGAGTTGGGACTAAAATCACAGGTTAGTACGAAAGATTAATGATATTCATTCTCTATCACACCAAGCTACTTCTCAGTTCATTACTAACCTCGGGGAATGTTCCTAAACGTAGTTTTATTGATTTTAAAGGAAGATATTTAGAGGAACATTGCCTGCAAATTGGAAAAAGAACATTGCTTTCACTGAAGTCAACAAACTCTTTTGCATACTAAAAGGAGGCTTAGTGCATACAGGTTAAAGTATGAGTAGCTCTAAAGAAGAACTCCAGGAATTGTTTTGATTAACCCTTGCAGTGAAGCTACCCCCACACTGCAAAAGTTAAGTGCTTGTTTGTGTCTAGGATTCAAAAATAATTATACTCACCTGAAGCTCAGAGTTGGCTTCTTCTTAGACTAGTCCTTCCGGCATCTCTCCCCCTCCTCTGCAGCAGTCTAAGGTCCCATAAATGATCATGTTCTATAAACAGTGTATAGACGTGAGGACGATGAGGAAGATTCCAATACTGCAGAGAGGGAGAGAGAGGCCGGAGGGAGCGTTGTGACATCTGCCCGGGTCAGAGCTTTGGGTGAGTATATCTTTGTTATTGTAGCACCAAGACACAAAGAGGGCTTAACCCTTGCAGTGTGGGGTAGCACCACTGGACGGGTTAATAACAAAAAAAATCCTGGAGTTCCTCTTTAAAGAGCAACTCTAGGCAAGTCAAATCCTTTAGTGAACTACTAATGATATCCAGGGAACGTTGACATTATGTTAGAGTTCAGAAGTCCAGTTATTTTACCTTACAGAGAAACTTCAGCCAACCAGCTAACTACACAGTAACAATATGTTTTATCATTCGAATTCTGTACAGCCAGTCTTCTGTTTTATACACACTCTGCATGCTGCACAGGCAGACAAGTTGTTTTCCTGGTTCTGTAATGCAGCTGTAGCCTCTTCCACCCTCCTCATTTGACAGCGAGTTAGCATCAGCACCTCTGTCAGGTATGCAGGGAACTCACTCATGGATAGCAGAGTGTCATGTACCTGGGTGGAGAACGAGCTGCTTAGGGAGCTTCTCTTGCACCTCTCATCCGACACGCTAGGGAGTGTTAGGACACAGAGTGGGACAAGTGCCAGTGTTGCAGATTGGACTGGATCTATGTAGAGGTTCAGATGCTTGGACCAGATGACTGTATGCTGCAGGACCAGCAGTAAAAGACTGAATACTGAGGTACCAGATTGGGTAACAGGAGTGTAGCCGGGGTCTCAGGCTGAGGTCAGTAACAGTCGAGCAGCGAAGTACCAAATCAGAACCCAGGAACACTAGTGCGTGGAAACCTGCCAGCTAATGCATGTCTGCCTATGATCCTGTGCAAAGGGCCACAAACCATAGTATGCACACATGCTTGTGCCTGCACTGCTCTTCTGGGATGTACTGAACCTCTCTTACACAGAGTGGTCACTATGACTAGAAGCGATGTGTGTGTGTCACAAGAATGTTTGACAACCCACTGCAAGAGTTCGCTTTAGGTACGTTTTCACCAAATCTTTTAAATCTTTTAAAATCATCTAATGACCATGGGAACCTTTAAGACTGAAAGTATGACTTTGTTTATATTAATGTAGGAACTCACATATATGACATTATTGCTTAAGGCCTGGTTCACACCTGAACATTTTGTATATGCGCGTCACACGCGCGTTTCCCCCCGCCAGTTTGCACGTTTTTTGCGCGTTTTGTGCGCATTTTCCTATTTTAAAAAACGCGTGACGCACGCGCGTTTTGGAGCGACAACAGAGGTGTCCAATGAAAAAGAATTCCAGTCTTTCCGCAAGCGTCCAATGAAAGACTCTGGAGACGCAGCATTTCCTTTTCCTGTATCCAAAAGACCGTGTGGTGTCTTTGTCTTTTGTGCAGAGGAGAGATTCGATTTCTGAGTGCTTTCTTATGGATCTGGCTACACGAAGACGGACTGCAGCAGTCGTTGCAGCAGTGCACTTGATGCAATTGAGGAGAAGGAGAGAGAGTATGCGACGGTTCTGGGTTCATCCGGTCATATCGAACCGTGAAGAAAGAGGCCAGTTTTGGGCCATGTATGAGACGCTTCGTGGACATGAGGAAAAGTTTTTCAGCTATAGCTAGTTGCTAATTGCTAGTATTGACCACAAACCTTTACATATATTACAGTTTTGATGAGCTACTGGGACACCTTCATGCGTGACAGCATTCCACCCCCCGAAAGATTAGTTATTACCTTGCGGTAAGTTCACTACATCACTCCTTTGTAGAATTAAAGACCAATGAAAAGAAGCATAGATCTAATCTGTGACAGTACTGTCATTACCCCCCTCCTTATAAATGATAATCTGTTTACAAGAGTTATATATGAAATTGTATATTAATGCTATATTAATGCTCTGTGTGTTGTGCCTTTTGCTGTAGTGTCCTGTGCGTTGTGCTGTTCTAACCTAGTTGTATTTGTGATATGCATGTTGACGTATGGCATGTGTGACCCTCCTACATATGTTTAACCCAACCTTTTATAGAATAAAATCCTAACAATATTTTAATAACCTTCATCTTGAGCCCACAAAAAAAAACACACAAACTCTTTGTAAAATTTTAGTTAACATTTACTATATAAAAATAACATAAACTTAAACGTAAACTTTCATGCTCAAGTGGGTAGGAGGAGAAACCAAAAACGTTTAATACTCAAATGATAAATTTTGATAATTTGGACGCGCCAAGTGCCCTCAACCTGCATGGGATAGTCTGCTGATTGCTGTGTGTAGGTGGTGGAGCTATGTGCCAGGCTGGTGGAGGGATACACATATGGGGAATGTGGTTGTGGGTGCCATGTTTCTGGGTGGTGCATGGATGTGTGTGGGTATGCATGGGTGTGTGAGTGCATGGGTGCGACGTGCTGTGGTGGATGCCGAATTGGTGGGGCTGGTAAGGGTGGTAAGGGTGCAGTGTCAGGTTGTCTGGAGACACTTTTCAAAATAGCAGCGTCAATGGCCCTGGTGATAGTTTCACGAATTTCGGTCTGTCCATCCTTAGGCACCTTTTTCAATTTGTCCTCCAGGCTCAGGAGGAAATGTGCCTCGCACGAAAGCCTGGGGACAGGGTGGGACATAGAGTCCAGGACATCTGCGAGTCTGTCCTCCTCCCTTTGCAATCTCTGGCGTCGGGGCATTAACATTGTACTCCGGCGTCGAGTCATCCGGCATTGTGGGGCAGGCGTGGTTGTTGTCGCCGGGGGTGGTGGTGGTGGTGTGCTGCTTGCTGGGGTTGGGGTCAGTGGTCCTGGGGAGAAGGAAGGCTCTGTTGGCGATGTGGGCGATTCCACCTGGTCCTCTTCAGGTGTCTCAGTTGGCTCCCAGCTACTGTCGGTGCTGTAAAGAGTAATAAACAATACATAAGTATTTGCTATATATGATTTTATGCATGTAATGGTTATTGACGTGACTTACCTACGCATTTCAAGGCATGGAATTAGAAATTACAGCTGCTCTGCATGAATGTAGCGGTATGGGGCACTGGCAACCGAGCCACTACGGTATTCCCGCTGCTTTCTACGGTGGCGTGTAAAGGCGTCCTTAATGCTCTTCCACTTAGTTTTTATGATATCGACTGTGGAAACAAAATAGACAAATGAACTAATTAAATCCTTGCTTTTATTTTTCAATTCTTAGGTATTTAGCGACTGGACATTCGTTGGCTAATATGCAATTCTCGTTTATGATTGGCAAATCAACAGCAAGCAAGTTGATCAAAGAAACATGCATAGCGATTTGGGAGGTCCTGCATGATCTCGTCATGAAGAAACCCAGCAAAGAGGAGTGGCTGGAAATTGCAGGATTGTTTTCAACTTCATGCAACTTCCCAAACTGTGTTGGAGCCATCGATGGGAAACATATTAGAATTTTAAAACCAATTGGCAGTGGCAGACGTTTTTTTAATTATAATTTTTTTTTTTCAGTTGTCCTATTTGCGGTTGCAGATTCAAATTACTGCTTCCGCTATATTGATGTTGGATCATACGGCAGCAGCTCAGATTCTGCGGTATTTGCCCACTCACAATTTGGACTGAGGTTGAGACGCGGGGATCTTGACCTCCCGGGGAACACCGCGCCTCCTGGTACTGCGCAACCTGCAATGCCCTTTGTATTCGTAGGAGACAAAGCATTTGCTCTGGGTGAGCATTTAATGAGGCCCTACTCCGGTCATGGGCTAAGCCTGGAGAAGAGGGTCTTCAATTATAGGCTCACCAGAGCACGCAGGAGACATACAAAACACTGCACGCATGTCACAATAAAATACTGCACGCATGTCACATTTACATACTGCACGCATGTCACATTACAATACTGCACGCATGGGACCTATCAAATACTGCACGCATGTCACATTTACATACTGCACGCATGTCACATTACAACAGTGCACGCATGTCACATTACAACAGTGCATGCATTCTGCAATAAAATATTAAACACATAAAAACATTGCTGACATGTACCTTTTGATCCTTTCACTTGTTTGGAGTATGTTTCCCAATCAGGCCATGTAGCTTCACAAATATCTTGCCAGGCATGTTGCCTGATTCTCCGTTTTTTGTAGTCTGCATGTCTCATGTCGTAGAGACAGGGTTTTGCCTGCACCAGGCGTATGAATGCCTCTGAATCAAGTAGGCCACATCTACTGGAATCCTCCATCTTGCTCTTCTTCTTGCTCACACAACAAGTTGCAGAGGGGAGTGGTCTGTTGCCATGTGTGGAACGGGCGTTCTATGCGCGATTTCTGCTACAAAAACGCGCAAAAACTAATTTCGTCCGTTCCCATGGAAGTCTATGGCCGCGAACGCGATACAAAACGGCCCAATACGGCGCAAAGAAGCTCCTGTACCTTTTCAGGCGTGGGCCGTTTTGTAGGGCGTTAGGGACGGGCGGAAATACGGAAAGGTGGGAACGAGACCATTGACTACAATGCAATTTAGATTTTTGAGCGTTTTGTAGAGCGTTCGTCGAGCGTAGAACGCGCTACAAAACGGTCAGGTGTGAACCAGGCCTAAGAGAGCTGTGTTTGAATACTTGAAGCATATGGAAAAACATTACAGTGAGGTTTAGTGCTAATGGCAGCTCCTGTATTACCATTAAAATACAACTGGTGCTTTGTTTTAAAAGGCATTCAAATATTCATGACAATTTAATTTTAAAACAAAGGTTCAGTTGTCCTTAAAGTATTAAAGTGTATGTATAGCCAGCACTTTTTATTTGTAGATAAAGTTAAAAGGGTTAAAATCCCTATCAGTTTATTTTTTTAAGCTGTCTGTGTCCTGGAAGATTTCTCTTCTCTTCCAGTCCTGGAGAGGCAACAGGAAATGAGAGAAAACCTACCCAAATTGAGGAGAATTCCCCTCTTAGACAGTTATCATAGCAACAAGTGTCTGCACTGAAAGTATTATCCTCAAATGGTGTTCGTGTGACAACTGAAAACAATCTCTTGTCTTCTGGTGACAATGGTGACCAGCACAAATAGAGAGGGCGAGTCTACCCAGAGGAATACTGCAATAAAACCTGATAGAAGTTCTGACCTTATCCAGCTGTATTCAAAACTGAAAAGAAGAGCTTAGGTTACATACACTTTAACAGAATCCTCTCATGAGAAATACATGGAGGCTGAAATTGCTATCCACCCTTTCTGAAAATACTAGTTGTCTGACTGTCAAACTGATGCCTTGGCTTCAATAAAAGTGACTGAGCTGGAACCAGAATGGAAGAGTAAGGGAGTGCAGGCCCATTTTAGTGGAGGTCCGGCCTTTTAGGGTGCTGGTAACGGGCTTGTCATTCTAGACCCTTGAGGATAGGTTATGAAAAACCAGGTGGGTGGAGCATCAAGAGAGAATTTGGCCCACGGAGTGAGCAGAGGAGGGTTCTCAGTTAAGAAAGGTGGGAAAAAGGAACTCCATGAGTACCATCTTTGGGAGAAGATGTTCTCCATATGGGAGAAAGAGTTACTTTGGAGAGTCAGGCTAGGAGGCTAGGAGTTTCCTGTACAAAAGACAATAATTGATCACAAGAGTTACGTTGCGAAAAGCAATATCCCAGATAGCAAGCAATTGAGCTGCAAGTTTGAAAATGACTTGCTAAACTATTGCAGACTTGCCAAGCTTCACAATTTTGTTGCACAATTACAGCAAGTCTGCAGTGCAAGTCTCCAGATCAACGTGCTTTGCAAAAGTGCTGTACACTTGCAGAGCTCTTGCTAATACCTGCAGGACTCTTGCTGTAGACTTGCCAAGCAAATGTGCTACTAATTCAAAAAGTGTCAACTAGAACTTGTGCTACAAGTGTTCTGCGAGTCTACAACTTGGCAGGAAGGTGTGCGGCAAGTTAACAAGAATTACAATTTAACCCTGCTACAAGTTTGTGCCAAGTTATCCTTGCTATCTGGGATGTATGTCTTATTGGAGGAACCATGTTGTGCCACTTTGCAGGAGAAGTTTCTGATTGATCCTGAAATGACTGTTCAAATTATCCTCTTCTGGAGTAAAGTTTCCATTTGTTTAAGCTAGATTCACACAAAATGCCTTGTGGCTGGCCAATCCATTTTTTTCCAGCACAGCCCCAACGCAAGACAAGGCAATTTGCCTTGTCACAAATGGGCATGCATGCAATATTTTTTATTAGTGCAGCAAGCCGCTCGGCGGTACAACCACATTGCATCGCGCTGTGCCCACAAATTCTAATGAAATGTTACTCGTGACATTTAAAAAAAGTCCTATCAAAAAACAGTATGGTGCACTGGGATTGGCATATCGGCACTGTGCCTGCTAAAGCACCCCAAGGGCTGTGCTTTGTAGAGCAGCCGTTGCTGTGAATGCACCCCATCAAATTAGTCATTCTCCTCATATGAAAGTGAAGCAATGGAAGTAGAAAGGTGCTCCGCACCAAAGTGGGCTCTGTTGATGCAGCGAGGTCTGGCATGTTCGGTTCCCTTTTTTTGTCCCTTTGCCCAGGTGACTTAGGGCCTTGGGTTCCTGTGTCATGTAATTTGTTTGGGGTAATCAAACAATTGCCCTGGGGGAAGGAACTCCCCACCAGTGAATGTGTCTATGTTGGTGGAGCATTTTGTGAGTCGCAAGTTTAGATCTCTAAACCCTTGTAACTGGGAGGAGCCCTGAAGTTACTGGGAAAGTGACTGCCAGCACTGACCCTATGGAAAACAGGAAGCAGGCATTTCAAGTATATAGGAAGTAGTATACTTAGGGGTCTATTCACAAAGCTGCTGAGGGCAGCCGAGTGAATGACCGATCAGAAGTGAAGTGAGCCGAACACTGTTCGGCTATTCACTTCAGGCTGGTACGGCTGATTTCAGCCGATGTACGGCTGATTTCAGCCGATGTACGGCTGATTTCAGCCGATGTACGGCTGATTTCAGCCGATGTACGGCTGATTTCAGCCGATGTACGGCTGATTTCAGCCGATGTACGGCTGATTTCAGCCGATGTACGGCTGATTTCAGCCGATGTACGGCTGATTTCAGCCGATGTACGGCTGATTTCAGCCGATGTACGGCTGATTTCAGCCGATGTACGGCTGATTTCAGCCGATGTACGGCTGATTTCAGCCGATGTACGGCTGATTTCAGCCGATGTACGGCTGATTTCAGCCGATGTACGGCTGATTTCAGCCGATGTACGGCTGATTTCAGCCGATGTACGGCTGATTTCAGCCGATGTACGGCTGATTTCAGCCGATGTACGGCTGATTTCAGCCGATGTACGGCTGATTTCAGCCGATGTACGGCTGATTTCAGCCGATGTACGGCTGATTTCAGCCGATGTACGGCTGATTTCAGCCGATGTACGGCTGATTTCAGCCGATGTACGGCTGATTTCAGCCGATGTACGGCTGATTTCAGCCGATGTACGGCTGATTTCAGCCGATGTACGGCTGATTTCAGCCGATGTACGGCTGATTTCAGCCGATGTACGGCTGATTTCAGCCGATGTACGGCTGATTTCAGCCGATGTACGGCTGATTTCAGCCGATGTACGGCTGATTTCAGCCGATGTACGGCTGATTTCAGCCGATGTACGGCTGATTTCAGCCGATGTACGGCTGATTTCAGCCGATGTACGGCTGATTTCAGCCGATGTACGGCTGATTTCAGCCGATGTACGGCTGATTTCAGCCGATGTACGGCTGATTTCAGCCGATGTACGGCTGATTTCAGCCGATGTACGGCTGATTTCAGCCGATGTACGGCTGATTTCAGCCGATGTACGGCTGATTTCAGCCGATGTACGGCTGAAATCAGCCGTACCAGCCTGAAGTGAATAGCCGAACAGTGTTCGGCTCACTTCACTTCTGATCGGTCATTCACTCGGCTGCCCTCAGCAGCTTTGTGAATAGACCCCTTAGTATTTTCTGATTTTCATTTGCAGCATTCTATTTCCAGGTCTGTGACTCAGATGTAGCCACATGCAGCCAGGGAACTAGCATTTTCATAAATAATCTAGTGATTTCAGCCCATATATTCCTATCATGACAGGAGTACTTTAGGTTTTACCAGCTGGCATCAGAAGTCACAGTCTGTTTTTTTAAGCTACATATGGTAATTTTTTCGTTGATAAAAATGCTGGATTCCTTTTAATCCACTTCAGTGCATAGTCATCCTTTGTAGGGCAAAATGTTGTTATTTGACTGTGTATTTTTAGTCTTCTGCCTCAAGTATTAATTTTTCATTCAGCTCTAAAATGTAAGCCTTTATTCATTCATGCCTCTTGTGCTCTGCACCATGTCCAGGTGTGAATTAGTCATAAACAGACTTCAATAGCCAAAGGCTCATCTATTATTACTACTGTACAACAGAATAACCCACACACAGAAAGATTCCCAGAGATCTTTTTTTTTTTCTTTTCTAAAGAGTTGGCTTGTTATGTTTTACTTGAACGCTTTTTGTGTAAATGTATAATATGCTCTGACAGGTGCTCTCAAGCTCCCTTGTTTTAACTTTATTAAAAACTTGATATAAAATGCTGTTGCAAAAACCCAGGTACAAGTCATTTTAGCTACATTGTTTTAGACAAAACTTCCCATTTTCTTCTTTTACAAGAGGTGAATGCAATCTTGACCACATTGGTTCATTTGTTTTTATGTAGTTGATAGTTTGTACTTAAAGTAAATCTGAGAGTCCACCTTACCTTGTGACCCAAGGTCCATAGAGCACGCACCTCCAATTGTCTGCTTGTATGCCCACTTTTTCGACAAGGGGTTTTATTATGTGGTAAACACAACCATGCACCTCCCATTGTCTGCTTGTATACCCACTTGTTCAACAAGAAATTTTATTATGTGGGAAACATACATAAACTATATCAAGCAAGAACATACTTATTATAAACAGAGGGAACACTTATTCTGCCCGTGCCACTGCATTCCGCTCCATTTGGCAAAGAAATGGTCCCCTGAAGTTCACAGTGGTACAACAGTGCTTGTTGTCAACAGTGGTAAACCAACACTTCTAGGATTGTCTATCTCTTTGGTCCACCATAGCTCTCCTGCTAGTGATCTCGTATTGGTACAGAAGACAGCAGTGACGTGGATTTAAGCAGAAGAAACCAGTGAGAGCTGTGGTCATTAGACATAGTCAAATATAGAATGACTCTTATATTCATATCTTAAAGGGAATGTCTAGTTGTTTTGTATATTTTTTCTTTGAAAAAATATACACCCCTATTTTAAAACTATGCATTTCTCCTACCTTCACAAATAGCAAAGGCAACCCGACATACAGTGATCCATACTTCCGGGGATGTGGCAAAATAGGAGATGTAATGCATTTATGCTGGACATGTCCAAAATTGACCTAATTGTCGTCCAGAGTGTTTGGTCTCATACAATCTTTATTTCAGACCTCTGGGCAGCACTCCCACACCATAAGATCCCAGCATTTTTGACCTCCCAACAGATCTTGCTCACCTACCTCTTTTTAGCCGCAAAACTAAATATTTCAAAGGCGTGGAAGAGTCCCAGGGTCCCTTTCCATGAAGTGCAACATCATATGTATAAGATGTTGATTAATGAAAAAATGACCAGTGTGCTATGCGACTCTCATACTAAATTGCTTAAAATCTGGGATCCCTGGCTCTCCTACACCCTTCCAACCTTGAACTTATTCAGTCTGAGCTATTTTTGATACGCCTCACCTCTATGTTTTGCACTGTGGAGTGGAGGGTTGGGAGACCCTATTCTACTCTACTCTACTCCTATTGTATTCTATTCTACTCTGCACTATTCCACTCTATCCTATTTTTCTTTTTTTCCCCCCTTGCTTCTGCTTCCTCTTTTCCCCTTTTTTTCAAATTTTGCCTACTTCCTTTCTTGGCTCTTATTCTTCCTCGGCATGGTCCTTGAATACTTTTATTCCTCTCTGTCCTTCCTCCCCTCTTTTTATGGATTGCGCATTCCTGACCCGGTGCAAAGGCTTTGAGGGACCCCTTACCATCTGCAACTTAGTATGCTGAGATTTTTTCTGTTGGAGATATGGTTTACTATCCCACAGGAAGCTGTATTTTCTAGCTGATTTAAATACCTATTTGTAACCTCTGTAGATATTAACCATACTTGCTATCTTACCTAAATGAAATAATGAGCCTAATTGCACTTCACATTATCCACAGTGCAACTCAGCTCCTTAACTGTCCATATTGGTTGAAAAAGAATGTATTTCTGGTACTGCACCTCAGCTGGCTGACAAATGGGTATTCCCAAATAGGCTTCTTTTAAGTCGAAGTAAGAAAGCAGACTTTTACTCATGCTAAATGTTTTGTCTTCAATTTTTTATCACTGTATATCAGCTTGGAAGAATCAAAGCTTAGTTTTCACTCTAGGATCCAAAGGGCTCCCAAGGTAAACGAGGATTGTTTTTAAGACTTACACCAATACTGCAAACACCAGATGTGTCTGCATTTTAGAACAGTTGTTACCACAGCTAAGTCAGGTCAGTTTAAGGGCCTGTCTCTTTTACATTGTGTCAATGGCATCAGTTTGACATCAGTTTAGGACACCGTTTAGAACGCTACTCAGAAATCATTTGCAGGTATATTTCACATGCAGCTGACACCTTCTGATCTTTTCCAAGCTTGTTTTGTATTCCGATAGACTACAAATAATGGCCTGTCGACACAGGTCCCATGGAATTCTAAAAAGGAGAAAAAACTGCAATGTCCATTATATGCTTATCAGCTTCTAAAACTACACTTACCATTACAGGTTCTTCTTGGCTTACACTTGTCTGTACCTTTAAAATAATGTAGTATGACTGATCTGTCCATGTTATTTAAATTTCACAGCATGGCTTAAGATTATCCCGTATGTGCAACCTGCACATGTGTAGTGGTTGCTAAGCAGTGTCTGCAGATCCATATTTACCATTGGGCACAGTAGCCCTGTGCTTATAGTTGACAAAAGTAAATTGTACTCAGCCACCCAATTTTCTCCATTTCATCCATAAAAATATAGTCATTTTTAAATATACACATTTTTATAACATTTTAAACCATGCTAATACCAATAAAACAAGAAAATGTGCTGTAAATGGTAACCCTAATGTTACTTTAAGCATCAAAGGTTTCATGTCTATGGGCTCTGGTGCTGGACGTCCTGTCCTGAGTTGGAGACACTGACACCTAACGTGAGAGGTGTACTGATAGTGCTGGTGAAAGAACATTACTTTGACAAGCCATATTAATACGCTACCGTATTATAATGTTAGCTCTACAATTACAGTATTCTGTAAAATCCCTACTGTTTTATCACAGTGTACACTGTGCATTCGGGAGCCTCCCTACACTTCTCGCCTCTGAGATGGCGGGCGGGGGGTTGCCAGTGGTGCACGCTAATGAGGGGAGCGTGATGCCATTCAAAGCGTCCCGCTCAGGTCCTGACAACCAGTGACGTCACTGGTTGCATTGACAATAAGCTGGTGGCGCCACTAGAATTGGAATTTAGATCACAACTTTGGAACTTTGGAGTACACGTTCATATTTCTAATAACCAAAATCTGGATTCGTGGTCATACAGAAGGTTGCATGGATTCTCCTTATATCACACTCTGAAAAGGGACTACATTGTTTTCCTTGAATTTATACATGATCCAATTGGTTTTTATATGCACTATATATTGTATGGTTTTATGCCTGTGATTATATTAATATATTGTTTATTGATTATATTATATTTTATTTTGCCAAATTTAGTGGTTGATCTGGTACTACTAGTGCTTGCTGCTGGGTACTATATTGGTTTTATTGTTAGTTTCAAACTACCACAGTGCTGAAAAATTACCTGGACAGGGATTTAACATGCCGGTCCTCAAGTGGTTACATTATGCAGAATTTCCATTCCAAGAACACAACATTAGCCAAAAGCAAGTTTCTCCTATAAATACCAAAAAATAGCATTTTTCTGATTATTAGCACCTAGAATTTGGAACACACAACAAGATCTCCTTGTGACAGAAACAATGACAGCAGTTCAGAACCCACGCAAGCCCTCCTAATGAAATATGCATAAGATGTGTCCGAGATTTATCATTTATTTCAAATTATTCTTATAAGTGTCCTCAAAAATGAAAGTCAGAATAGATTGGAAGCTGCATTGTGTCACTTCTGCAAGTCTGTCAAGATGGGATCTGATACATGACTAGCAAGTCACAATTGTCAGTCTTTATAGACTTCAGCCACCTGCCACTTACAGATAAAATATGAACAGCTCTGTCCCATCAGCCTCGGGGGGTTGTGTGTTCTCTGACTCACATTCATGAGCGCCGAAGCCATCTTGTTTTGTTTAGTTCAATGTTTAAGCATTTTCTCTCAATACATTCTCGGTGGTTTAAATGGGCACATTGTTATAACTTTAAATCTTGTAATTTTACATGTTTGCAATTACATTTAAAAAAAAAAAAAGAGAGTCTCTATCATGTTTGCTTGATGTATAATCTTATTCTATTACACTATACATCACCATTTTTAACTTGGAAATTAAAGTGTTTGTTTAAAGGCAATGTGCACTTTTTTAAGGAAAATAAATAAATGTAGACATATCCATAAAAGAGAAAATGTGCATTTATAATTTTTTTGCATTGGATCCAGTAAAGTATTACAACTACGTTCAGTGGATCACGAGCACAATGCTCTGACTCCTGCATATTGTTCCTTCAGTCCCTGCTAGTACCAAAGTTCAAACATTCAGGAACATGGACGGAATGCTTTCTGTTCCCTCTACACCTTGCCCTGTGTATAGCTCGACATGCAGCTAAACCCTCCTATTCTGCAATAAACCAGACTGAGTGAAATCACAATGCTTTATTAACAAAACAGGGTGGAGTTAAACTGGTAAAAGAAGAACATGGAGTCATACAATCAATATATAAAATGTGTTTATGTGACCAATCCATGTTTCATGTTGCACCCTGAATATGTAACATGACGAAAGGTGTTAAAGGTAAACCTAGGGGGTTAGTCACTAAAGAGACGAAGGATCCAGCCATAGCTTCGGCTGATCCTTTGGCTTTCTTCTGCCGCCAGAGCCCTTCCGTTCAGTGGAACCGAAGGGCTGCTGTACGTTCTATTCACAATAGCCTATACAGCATCTGAAGGCAGCCGAGCCCAAGGCATATGCTTCGACTTGACGGAGCCGAAGTTACACCTGAAGTGTTTTTGCTCAATTCTCTGCGGTTTATGCACATAAATCAAGTAACGGGTTTTCACAAGCAGATTGTGACACGTTGATGTAAATGAGCAAACACAAGTTTCTCAGCCCTTCCACTGAAGCCTATGGGGCCAAAAAGAGCTTAACCAGTTGACATCCGCGGTGTTAAACCCCCTTCCCATCCAGGCCATTTTTCAGTATTCAGCGCTGCGGTACTTTAACTGACATTTATTCCGTATCCAGTCACACCATCAAGAGTGCGCTCCAGTGCATTCGGCCTCTGGAACGCAGCCGGGCCGTGCATTGAACGCAATTGGCACCACAGACACAGACACGCCCCCCACCAGTGGTGCGATCACCGGCACCCAAACGTGTGGCACATTAGTGCCTGCGTTCCGGTCCAGTGCAATCTGCACAAAATAGTGCAATGCACCCCCGCCCCCCCAAAAAAATGAGCCAGGAAAGTTGCGATCCAGTGCATTCCAGATGCCGGACGCACTGGAACGCACTCTTGATGGTGTGACAGGGCCCTTAACATAAAAAAAAGAAGAATAGATTGGGACCCGATCTGTGCCTCCCTTATATACAAAAAAAAGAAGAAAGATTGAATGTCACTTTAATCTGCCAAAAAGAAGCTCATGTACTGTTTCCAGCGATGGGCATTTTGCTACAAGCGACCGAACGCTCAGATGTGAACAAGGCTATAGAAATTAACAGGATTTTCCTTACGGGCGTGGTTTTTTAAAGCGTTTTTTTCGGCCAGAAAAAGCACTACAAATCGCTAGGTGTGAACCAGGACTAAGACTGCATTCACACCTAGGCGACAGTGTTTTCACATGTATCTGCTGCATGTTTTGTGTGTGTTTTTGCATGTGTTTATGCACATGTTGTGTGTTTTTGTGAGCAGATTGTGACACAGTGATGCAAATGTGCGTAAAACGTGCACAAAAAAAGAAGCTCATGTACTTTGTCAAGCAACAGGCGTTTTTCTACACCTGACGTTACGCTTAGGTGTGAATGGGGGCTATAGAAATGTAGCACACACCCCCAAAGGAGCCGCTGAATAAACAGGTATTTATATCCCCCTACACCAATGTATCTCCCAAATTGTGGATCCACAGCACACCAACACACCTTTGTATAGTTGTATAGCAGATTTAATGACAAAACCAGATAGGAACAGATATAAGGCAATAATAATACCAACAGTCACATAAAAAAAGAATATGGAGCAACAGGCTAAGGCACTCTGCAAACCAGTAACTGCAGCTATCTGCTATCAGCACTGACGTGCGAGAGGCTAATTGTCTCAAACCGTTCCCTTGAATGGAGTGTATATGTCTTTAAGGTCTCCCTTTAACAATGTCCGACCCTCCCTAGACTACTGGCCAAGTTGTAGTGTTCTAGGCTAGCCGGCGTTGGGGCCCTTACTGTAGTGCAGATATGAACAAGAAGCAGGGTGTCACTGTGGCCAAAGGCCTCTCACCAATCCTCAGGTCAGTTTACAGAAATGCAGTCTGCTAGCAGAAATCCGGCATCCCCTTTCTCCCAGTCCGACTCTTGTGAAGAGGGCAAAGTCATCTGGGTCTCTTGTAAGAGGTTTTCACACATCCAGGGTACCTGCAGTCATCTAGGTCGTCTCCGTCTGATGCTCTCTCTCAGCTAGGCTGGCTGGGTCACTCCAATGGCTGGCCCGGCCGTGCGACTAGGCCTCGACGTCCTTGCTGCAACCGCGTCACCGGCCTCACTTCAGGCACTCAATCAGGACCTTTCCATCTCAGCAAACTCAGGTCAGTCTCTTTGTACACCGCTGCACAGAGCCGGTGTGTCCCTGTATGTCAGCGGTGGCCACACAGCTTTGCACACAGTCTTAACCCACACAGGATTACACAGGTCTCTCCTCTTCAGATGGCTGTCCCAGACTGACTGCCTTCAGCAGCCACCGCTCATAAGTCTCCTCCTCTCTCCTGAACAGCCTCCTGGGAGTTGCAGTTTCAGAGAACATACTTGCAATGTGTCCATATCTGCTCTGCACTGCAATCCCCATAAGTCTTTGCCTCTTATCACACACAGAGGCCATTTACTGTATGCAGACAGAAACACAGTTCTCTACAGTAGCACATATATACATCCACATAGGGGCTACAGAAATAAATAGGATTTCTTGCCTAGAGCGTTTCAGTAAGCACGGTTATGTACGACCAAATGCTTAGGTGTGAACAGGGCCTTAGTGTATTTTCAGTCTTATAGGTGTATGATAGATTGTATACACACAGAGACAGACAGATTCACACAAAGGGAGGAATTTCATCTTTACCACACAGCAAGACCACACAAGACGGGAGTGGAATTATGTGTGGATAGTGCACACTGTACACAAGATTCTGCTCACACAGCCCCATAGTGGGAATACCAACTAACACAGCTGTTAATGTAATTCCCCAAACCTCACGCTGTGGCTTCTCCTTCAAGTATAGAACGTCATTAGCTCACATCTTGAGTAGGAGATTTTATTAGCAGAAAGTGCTGGCCGCAGCTTTTTCCTTCTTACACAGAGAGAGGCACCTCCACCGCTACATGTGCCGATGCTTGGCCTCCCACCGGGCGCTGACAACACCTCATACACTCCAATTCATTCTCCTCGCTTCTTCTATTAAAGCAGGTCCTGTAACCGATCATATGCGAGAACAAGCTCCAAGTTCAACTAATGTCATAGAAATATATACAGTCGTATGAAAAAAGAAAGTACCCCCTCGTTGAATTGCATAGGTTTACGTATAAGGACATCATAAAAATTATCTGGTCCTTAGCAGGTCTTCAAATTAGGTAAATACAACCTCAGATGAACAACAACACATGACATATTACACTGTGTCATTTTTTATTTTTACAAATATAAAGCCAAAGTGAAGAAGCCATGTGTGGAAAAACTAAGTACACCCTATGATTCAACAGCTTGTAGAATCACCTTTAGCAGCAATAACTTGTTATAACTATGTAATCATTTTCTGTATGACTTTATATGTCTCTCACATCATTGTGAAGGAATTTTGGCCCACTCTTCTTTACAATGTTCCTTCAGTTCATTGAGGTGTGCGGGCATTTGTTTATGCACAGCTCTTTTAAGGTCCCGGCAAAGCATTTCAATTGGGTTGAGGTCTGGATTTTGACTGGGCCATTGAAACACCTTGATTCTTTCCCTTTTCAGCCATCCTATTATAGATTTGTTGGTGTGCTTAGGATCATTGTCCTGTTGTATGACTCAATTTCGGCCAAGCATTTGTTTTTTCAAAGAAGGTGTACTTTCTTTTTCACACAACTGTATGCTATCAGATAGACATTGATTTTTCAACCTCATACCTTAAATTTTCTGTTACATCAGGTGTACAGGGTGTCTAAATATCACTGCAAAGGCCAATCTTAGCAGCATTTTCAGTGAGTGAAAAAGGCATTTCCAAGCAAAAAAGGTAAGATCTTTTAAAGGTCTTTGCTAATGCTGAACTCTAGTCCTATGTAAAAGACACAAATTAATTAACGCATCCTAATTTTTGAAATGCAAGCAGTGTAAGAACCTTAGTTTGACTTGTTGCAGCCTCTTGCAGTCCCATTACAGCAAGGCTACAGTGTGCGTGGAAGAAGGAGAACAAGTGACGGAGAGCTCATCACTGTGCTGACTCTCTCTCGGTAGGAGTTATGCAAATATCAAAATGCCTTAATGGGCGGGTTTGAGTCTGCAGAGGTTGAGGTACCTAAGCAAACGTCATGCAGACTGCCCTAAGTACAGCTCATTTATAATGCTGAGCCACCATGACTGAAAAAAATGTAAATCCAATGAATAAAAGGGACAGGTCTGGGGCAAGCTGACCGCAGATTAAAGAGCTAGATGAAGCTGGATATCCTCCAGCTAGGAAATTAGGTGGGTTCTGTCTGGCTTGCTGTAGCTTCTAATGCACAGTGTGAGAAAATCAAGTAAGCAATTTCATAACAGCAGAGGAGAGTGTACAACTGTGGAGGACTGATGGTAACGCTGGAGGCTTTAACATATCCTCAGCATGGGGCATCATGCTAAGAAATGTAAATATATGGATTGCAGTCAGGAAGGGGTTACAATGATTCATTTTTTTAAATCTAAATTACATTTACATATTAAGCTTACATAGGATTTATGTGATGTTAGTGGGTTTAGATTTGCTCTAAAGGGGACCTCTGATCAAAGTTATCCAAAATGAACACAGTGACAGTAGATGGTAATGAGATACTGATCCACCGTCTAAATGAATCTACTTTTAAAAAAAGATAACCCATAGAATAACTGCAACCCTGAAGCAGTGAGGATCCCGCCAACATAAAATCCTCCATGACCATATGTCTGAGTGAACTTCTCCTGCTTCATTTTGTATTCTCACAGACAGTAGAGTGGCGATATCAGTACATCTCCTGGTAATGGTTTTTTTTTTACCTTGTTAACATTTTGCTTTGTACTGTAAAATGGACATGAGCCAGATGCAAATGAATGATCCACTGGGAGTAAGGTAATAGAAATATGTTAATATTGAAGCCTGTCAAGAAAAATTTCATAGCAAGCTTGCCTCTTGCAAACCTAAGATACAACCAAACAACACTGGAATGTTTTAAAGGTCAGTAGAGGTTAGATACAAATACTTGTGAATGCAGATTGCAGATTTTGAAAGTCATTCGGTATGATATATGTGGCTCAGTGTGCTACGCATTTTTCAAAATCATCTGAACAACCTCATCTGGTAGAAGATAAACACTCAGCTAGGTATTAGCTCTAAAGATTGGAGAAAAGAAAGGTATTTACGGAACTTACCCATTGTAACCAAACAGGCGTAGTGTTCACCCCTGAAGGAGCCGCTGTGAATTTCTGGTTCTTCTGTCCCACAGTAAGCTCAGACTAGATCCACGACAGAACAACACACCTTGCGGACTGTATATTTGGCCCATCAGTCATTCCCTGATGGGCCAGTGAAAGGGATTTCCCTCTCCAGCTAATATCCAGCAGGTCTCCACACAGCTTTCAGGTGGGAACAGGATACTGGTTTCTAAATCCTCTCCCTCCGGTCCTCCAGACGTCTGCTCTCCACAGTGACAATGGTCTCACTCTAACGTTGACGGCGATTTCATGCTATAAAATGGCCATAGTAAGTTGAGGATGATTAGCAAAGCAAGATCCAGCCATCTTTCTTGGCCAGTACTTCCCTAAATATAATTTCAGAGGTAGCCACCGTACACTTTTTGTAAGGTAAATACCAGGGTGCAGATCCACAAAAAGATCCATACAATTCCAAAGTAGTTATAGAGGCACTCACGGGTGCAGCGGAGATAAGTCAAAGCATCAGCATTTTGTTGTCAATGTTTTGATGGAGCTCAGTCAGGTGTTTTTTTGGATACCCTCAACACAATTTATCATGGTGAAAACCATAGTGAGCATACCAATTATAATACCAATCACTCCAGCAGCATGGCCGCTCTGCTGCACTATGGGGTCTATTCACAAAGCTGCCGAAGGATCTGGCCGTAGCTGGCTCAGCCGATCCAGATGTTGGATCGGCTGAGTCGAACTCCTTCTGCACTTCAGGTCAGCCGAACATGCTAAGCATGTTCGGCTGATCCGAAGCCACACGAAGCAAGCCGATGTACGGCTGATTTCAGCCGATGTACGGCTGAAATCAGCCGTACCAGCCTGAAGTGAATAGCCGAACAGTGTTCGGCTCACTTCACTTCTGATCGGTCATTCACTCGGCTGCCCTCGGCAGCTTTGTGAATAGACCCCTATGTTTGCAGTGTTCCTGCCATCCCCTTTGCGTCCAGAGCACCCCAGGTTGCAAAGAGCCCTGTGGGGAGATGTGTAAGGGCCATTTACATCTCCCCACCCAGCTCTAACAACCTAGTATATTGTAGCCAGCATCCCGTCCAGCTCCTGGCGACCAGTGACGTCAGTGAGCTGGGCCAGATGCCGGCCAGACTCAGAGCCAGAGAGACCCTGTGAAAGTTAGCATGTACAACAAGCAACATACCCCCAAGGCCAATCCCCCCCCCCCCATCAGCCCCCACCAGACACTCCTTACCAAGGGGGGCCCCATCATGCACCACCAGACCATCCTTACCAAGGGTGGAAAAAAGGCTTGGGGACACTCCTGCCTGATCTAGTTTATATTTAAAGACTTATCTTATGTCTTTAGGGATCTACATTTTCTAGGTATATGAAACAGGGAATCTCATTGGCTCTTATGGGCAAGTTTTCCACTATGGAAAACAACCTTTTTCCAACTTCTATACGGCATAAAAGGTATCTGTAGCGATAACTGCAAAGCAGAGCTGTGGAAGGTGTGTAACAAAAAATGATCAATGCTAAGAAGCTTAATGCTCTCCTCACTGTGAGATATAAGCCATAATTAATTTATCAACAGCCATTATATCAAATTAAATCAAATTAGTTATACATGATTAATGTCTGATGAGAAACACACATCGCATGGAAAAGATAACTTCATCATCTATCTACCAACCTGCCAGTTTCTGAATTATAGGTACTTGAGTTGCATTAACAGTTTCTGGACCTAAATACGTGTGATTATTTAGATCAGCAGTTTTTCCCCTACAAAAGAACATAGATGAGGTTTGGGTACGGATCAAACATGGATTTTGGTGAACCCGTTTGCAGTACACAGACACAATAAACTAACGTGAAATTTTGCTGCCACAGCAAACAACCACCAACAATGCACTTCCTGGCCTTTGAATTTTGGTAACATGGCTTAGAAGTACCAATAAGGGTGCATGTAGATAAGCCAGCCCTCTCACTATAAAAGGTTGTGTTCGCAGGAGCCATATTGTCAATGTCCTTAGTTGTTATCGGAATGCTGTATATGAAGTGCTGCTGTTGTGATGTGAAGGACTCTTACATCTTATTGCTGCTGATGTGTGTCCTGCAGCTTTTTTACAACCTCTTCGCATACACTACACTTAAAATATGCTGCAGGACATATTTCCTATTCTTTTCCTGGCTGCAACTGCAACTGATTTTTTTCACAGCTTTTCGCTGTCCGCATGCTCATCACTAATTATCGGCTGCATGTGTTTTTTATCACAGGGAATATTTCCAAATTGTTTTTGGCTGCATTTTGAAAATAAAAACAACAAACCAATGCCGTATTACTGGACAATGTGCATCAGCACAGAAGCTTGTATTTTTCCTTTGGGAGAGCATGCCACAGGGTGATTTACAGGCAGGACTCCGTCAGGAACACAGCATTGTCATTATAAATAGTGTTCAAACAATCTTATAAAATATATAAGTAGGTGGTTTACAGCTACTTTAACAAACTATGCTTAATTTCTTTGAATTGGATTGCTGGAGTACATTTTCTTATGTGTCCTGCCTGAGTGCACACATCTGTATACCCAAAACTCCTTATGAGGACCATTATCTGTCTGAAACAACTGATTGATAGCTAGTTGTGCAATTGTCAAAATCATAGCTACATTTCTCTATTTATGCGGGTCTTCCCTCTTTTCGCATTGCTTGAAAGAAAAAAAAATGTATGGACCTAGGTGTGGACCTAAACCACCTAACAATACATCACTCACCTTCACTGTACCTCCCTATCACCATAGGTAAAATAAAATGTTGGTATACACTGGTTAGGCCTATTATTGCTGATTAAAACTGTCCTGCTGCTGTCCAATTTTACACTGCTGTATCCTCTGAATTTTTAAAAATTCTTGTAGTAATGCCACAGACTTTCTTACAAATTAGGCCCTAGCCTTGGTATATAAAATTGTCCTGCTGCAGGCCAGTTTTACATTGCTGTATTGCTGTATCCTCTGCAGTCTCCTAATTGTTATAGTAAAACATCCGGTCTATACTCTTTGCCTCTTGTACATTTTGGACCATTCTACCTGTTTAAAAGTGTCCTGCTGCAATCTTTTTTTCAGATGATAAGTTTTATCTTGGGGCAATTAGAACTCCCCAGGCAGTTGTTGCTAACAGTTTTTTCAAGAGCTGCCTTTATTGTTGCAGCACCTTACTGCAAATGGTTGGATATGGACCAGCTTTTGGCTCTCAGCACTATTTTTGTGAGAGTCCGTTGGCATCTCACTTCTTCATTAAGAAGACCTAACCTGTTTCTTTCTGCACTTCAGAAATTACGTTTCTGGAGACATTCATCTATCTACTACCACCACCAGAGTGGGTTTCCTTTTAGCCAGTTTCAGGCCTTGTTCACACCAAGCGCATTCCAGGAGCAGAGCAGAGCAGTTACAGAACTTATCAGAACTGCATCCAATGTAGTCCAATGGTATTTTGGGCTCTAGTTCACACCACAGCGTTCAGTTCCAGAGCATGTAAAAAAAACTGCAACAAGCCCTATTTTACCTGCTCTGGAGCGCTCTGGAACACATGCAAACACATCAAAAATGCATGCAAACGCCCTGGAACGCACTGAAAGCCCATTGTAGACTAAAAAAAAATATTAGTTTTTTACCAAAAACAGCCCGGAACGCATCAAAAACGCGGCAAAAACACGGCACAACCCACTGCACTGTGTGTGCAGAAACTCATGCAGATCTGGTCTGCATTTGGTGTGAACAAGTGTGCCCTTACTGCGTGAACAAGTTTATAAATCAGCCCCTAAGTGTTCAGAAATTAAAAAGCACAACCTGCTGGCAGTGCACTGCTTACCAGGCATACTATACTGGCAACAATAAATATACATTAAAATGAAAAACTATACAAAAATAAACAATTGAAAAAAGGGAGGAAAGGAAATATACTATCTTTACATAGATCAACCACATACAGTTATCCGTTTACAATTCGTTCTGCAATAGTGTTCCTTTAAGCCCCTTTGAGGTCATTGGCTCCCTGCCCCCTGGGATTTGTGCAACCCTAACACAGACAGTGTGATGTTTTTCACAAAAAAGGTAGTGTTTTTTTTATAAACGCAAGAGAGAGGAGCTTGGATTTATGGTCTGGTATAAAATTTCATCTGAAAATGATAAAAAAAACTGCAGCTGAAACAGGAAAACAAATACATGTGACTGTGCAGGGGCTCCCTTGTAGTTTACCGGAATTCACCTTCCCTTGGTGTGTTTCCATCTTGTTATTTGCTGGTTTCTCAGTCTGATGAACTCCTGCAGAGTTCATGGTGTAGGCGGCCCATGGTTGTCATAGGAACCAGAACTAGAACTAACAAGCGCATCATGGGCATCTCTCCACTTTGCAGAAAAAGCAGAGCAGAACAATCATCTGGCTGTAAGTGAACTAAGTTGTAGGGACAGCGGTGTGAACCAGGATGCTTAAATCAATGGGAGTGGATTGCCTCTAAAAGAATGACAGGAGGACACTCTGTTATATGGTTTATAATGCCTTTGTTATACCTGTTTATCCAGGAAAAAAGTTAAATTATATTTACCACTGAAAGATTTCTTCCTTGTAAAAGTTTACAAAGGATAGTATTTGGAGAGATGCAGGTTTTCAACATCTCTATGAGGGTCTCGTTCTTTTATCAACGAGCCAAGGAGTAGTTTTAGATTTCAGGGTCAAAATACAAAAAAAAAGATTGCAGAAAATGCATTTTATTACCACATTAGATAAATTAGTTGTGCAATGTATCGGACCGACACAGGAAACCTTTATCAAGCTAACATTCATGCCACACATAGCTTGATAGAAGGGGTCCTCTGTGCCTCTAAAACAGCGGACAACAACCTTTTTGGTACCAGGGACCGGTTTCTTGGAAGAAAATGTTTCCACGGACCAGGGGGGAAGATTGCACAGCAATGTAAAGAATAGTAACTTGTATTGTCATATAAATGACTGCTTAGCCTCAGTGCCATATACAAACAATCAGCAGCATGCAGGGTCACTCACTAACTTAGGGGCCACACACAGTAAGGCAGAAGTTCTTCTGCTGAGGTTAGGAACATCTTTGGCTGGCTTCCAGTTGTCACACGTGTGCTGTGTCTCCCCATCTCCTCCTCAGTTCGGCTCCCGCTCTGTCAACAGAATAAAGAGATCACTCTGCCGCTGCAATGTGGATGGGTAGAGTGATTTGACAGGAGGCAGAGGCAGCTCAGGCACACACAGTTCCTTGCGGCCACTTGAAAAAGAGCTGTGTGTGGCCGCAAGGAACTAAGTGAAAGCTGTGGCTGTGGGCTCTAGATGTGACAGTGGGCCCTGGGCAGTTGCTCACTTTGCCCATTGGGTAAAGTGGCCCTGATGGGAAGTAGGACTGCCGAGGAGACTGCTGGCGGCTGCGGTCTAGTTCCTAACAGGCCATGAACAGATATGCAGCTATTGGACTCCAGGAATAGCAGTACCTAGGCACAGGATACACACTGTGATTTTTCAGGATAAATTCAAGACAAAAAGTTACATTTTCCAGGATACTGCTTCGGGAAATTTGACTTTTCTAGGTGTACCCAACAAAAGATATTACATTTTAACTTTTTGAGTTCATGTCCACATTTTAAAGACATCAACCACATTAACTTTGTATCACCAAGCCTGAGTTTGTTACTCACATATATTTTTCATTCCACATCTGATTATTTTGGTTCAGAAAAACAAACATTAGTCCTGTTTGTTCCTAAGTCACTGTTCGATTTTGACCACCAGTAAACCTTCAGCCAATATATATCAAGCACCCAAACCAAAATAAATTAATACAATGTCTAATACTCCATTTTTTTATTTTTGGTATTTGAGATTGATGTAATCGAGTTTGCATAGAATACTTAGCAATTCCAGCAATATCCCAGCAACAGAAAACAGGGTTTATGGCAAGAGATGAAGAGCAATAATGAAAATATAAATGATTAATGATGTCAAATGCTCTCTCAAAGCTAGGAATGAAATAACATTTGGTTCTTATAATCATGATATTAAAATGGTTTCTGTTGAGTTGTTGAATAGCTAGATGCATTACAGGAAATCAATAACTTTTAAAGAAATTTATTTTCACTCTAGGTATTTGACCAGCACATGCAAGAAGAGACATGTTTCTGCCTTGTTAAAATAAATGAGACTGACGAAAAATAAAGATTTTTTGAAACGATAATGGAAAACCCAGCTGGTGATGTTCTTCATAGATGTGGAACTGGAAGTTACTCTGCTGTGAAAGATTAGGAACCTTTGGAAGTAATACTTAGAGGAATTTTAGAACATGATTGTGGAAAGTTGTTAATTCTTAGGAAGTTGTAGCTCATGTATACAGTATTGTGCACTGTTTTCAGTGGGTTTTAATGAAACCGTCCTTAAGAAGGGATTAAAGTAGGGTGGGTGCCTCATGCTGAGTGTCCCTGGTAAATTGAGGTTCTTTTCTCCATGTGGGTGTGAGTTCTTATGGCAAGGGCGGTCAACTGGACACCTGTGAATATGCTGTAGGTTGCAAACAAGTCACTATACTTGTTTCATGCTTTACTTGCTAACTACAGCAAAAAGAGTGATTACACAGAGGATATCAGAAAACCGTAAACAAAGTTCTTGCTTTCCAGGATGGTACATTATCTTGCTAGTGTTGAGAGCCTAGTACAGTGGTTTTCAAAACTTCAAGATGCTGAAAATAACTAAAAATTCTCCAAAGTGTCCCTAGTCTTATTTATTTTTAACTTGATAGCACACCCTAACACTTAACACTACATCTGCCTGAATTCTCCACACCTAACCTAAACAATAAATAATCCCTAAACTCTCAACCTACCTCTAACACTAAAAGCCCATCTCCAGGAAAAATGAAAACACACCTCCCTTCCACCCATTCACCATTTTTTTTGGAAATGTTTTACTTATGGGAGTCTGCCATAACATGACCCTTCTTAGTCCCCCCTACAGGAGTGAAGACTGGTAATTCACCACTACACTCTAGGCCTGTGACATCATTATGCCCTTGCTGAAGTCTTCACAACATTGAGAAGACGTCAACAATGGACAGTCAATAGGAAATGTCCATGTCACAATGCAGTGATTTTCACACCCAAACAAGGGGCCTCCCACTCTGCAGTGCAGAAGAGAGAAAACTTGAGACCTAGTGCATCACATGACTATGGATTCAGGTTAGTATTTTGCCATTTATGTAGGTGTTTTTTAAACTTTATTTGGGGGATTAGCTAGAGGGGGGCGGGGTGGATAATGTTTAGTGGTGGAATTAGCCCTGAGATCAGCTTTAAAGTGTAGCTTCCCCAGTCTTATGCTCACCTGTTGCTGATCCAGAAAGGTATTGTCGACTAGACGCTTGTCAAAATCTTCTGAACTAGGCCAGCACATGCGCTGAGCACTCTCTACTTATTCCTATAGAAAGTTCATACTCAGAGTACAAACATGTAAGCACAATGTTTTACACTTTAACCTCCTAAACCATAACTTTAGTCATAAGAGTTCATACTTACCTTATTCCTCACTCTGAGAAGCTCTGGGGCTCTCCTCTTCTCTCTGATACTCTTGGTTAAGGGCGGCACTTATTGTCCTCACATACAGTGAAGGAGTATTGTCCTTGCACTGTACCTGATGGTGTCAACTTGTGACCACCAGCTGGAATGTCTTAGAGAGGAGGTGTAGGGGGAACCGGTTGCATAGATGAAGAGAGCTGGCAAGAGTGAAGAATAATTTAAGTATTATCCCTAGACTTAACAAAAAGGAGCCCCATTTGAAGAGTAATTTTTGTTCCTGCCGGGAGTGGGGCTTTAAGCTAAGCCCCCTAACCCTTGACACTAACACTAAGTTAACCTAACTCCTAACCTATTTGAGATCAGTGCTTTATTCTGCAGCATACCTAACTTACCTGGACCTATAAAGACCACAATGTCAGAGATATAAGATGAACTGATTTACCCCCCGCCCCCCAAGAAAAACAAAAAACACACACATAAAAAAAGAACAGCAGTAGTCTGTATAAACCCAAGTGTTGAGTCTTTCGGGTTGATTTACTAACCTTATAAACACGCCACAAACAAGTATACACCTCTGTAGTGTGTTCCCTCCCAGCATGATCTATTGGTGGAATCTAGATACCTTTGTAGTGTGTACACACCCAGCAGGTGTGTTGTGCAAAGCCCTGAATTAATTGCAAGGTTATGTTGTGTAAATTAGCTCTACGTTGTGTTGCTTGCGTTGATGAATGCAGGAATGTAAATGCATGAGCTAACCATTTTGTCTAAACTGTGAAGCAGCATTATATATGCATCATGTGCATGATTTTTCCATATATGGCATTAGTGGAAATATGCCTTTAGAGACGTTTTGGTTGATAAATACGTTTTGCTGTGTAAAAATCACACGCACCTAGTGCGTGCGTGTGTTTAGGTTAGTAAATCACCCCCTTTGTTTCCACTTTATTTTGGAATGGTGATGACATTCTGGCTTCATTTTTTCAAGGCATGAGCAAACAGTGTACTTGTGTTACAGATACCGAAAGAGGGAAAGCACCAATTCTTCTGTCCATATCTATGTCACTTTGGCATTCTTTGAGAAGACTTTGGTCTATGGTCTAAACTACACTCCACTTCTTCCCTCTCCTACAGAAGAAGATATGAGTTGTAGATTGAATGTGAGAAGAGAGTATAGGTGGATATGGTTGAAGTTGTGTGGTGGCAAAAGGTAAAATAAAGGATGTTTGAAATGGAGTGGATGTTTGTTTTTTAATTAGAGATATGTACAATTTATGCTATTTGAGAAATAGAAGTATGACATATTTCTCTATATGTACTATGTAAAATTGTATTGCATTTAATTGAAATAATAACAATAAAAACATATTAAACAAGATAAACTACACTCCAATTTATTTACCCTATTTTGCTGCCCTATGCCATTAGTTAGTAACAAAAGAACCACTGGCCTGGGTACCCTTTATTGCTGGACACATGACCAAATTTTAGAGCATTGGTTACATGATCTTAGAAAAGAGAGGGAAACATTTTTCAGCAGTTCAGCCAATTGACCATAATCCTTCAGGATGACAGCATAAAACATCATAACAATCATAACAAAAGACAAAACTATGTTTAAAATATCTGATAGTTAATTTTAGTTTATGGATGATAAAAATAAATGTTACTGGAAATATGAAAGAGATATTTACACAACTGACAAAGTGCTAAAATATGTGTTTTGTCATTCTAATGTTCTGTACAAACCTAAAACTTTTCACATTGAGTCATATGGAAGAGACATCAATTCAAGTTAAAACAAACACAATAGGAAATTGATTTTACAGTTGATGGACTATTCTGAGGATTTACAAGAATCAGGGATGTCACTTGTCCTTTGTTTGCACTTAGCATCAATGTCACAGTTCTTTATCCGTTTAGACAAAGAATTTTGATAGTGTGGTTCTAAAAGGGCATTTAAAAACAATTTAAAAAGGACATCCTTTCAACTGAAAGTAATAGAATTATAGCAGCCATTGAAATCTATGATCTATCTATCTATCTATCTATCTATCTATCTATCTATCTATCTATCTATCTATCTATCTATCTATCTATCTATCTATATATCTCTATTTTCATTGCAGTGTTTACATCTTCCTGAATTTCTGCCAGTGACAGAAGGGGCAGATAGCATAATCTAAAGGAATATGGGGATTGGGTTTTGCATCCAGATGGTCACTTGTCATTCATCCTCTGACTTCCTGTTGAGTCTACAGGACAGGGAGGGAAGGCAAGTCTCCCTTATGAGACACAACCTTCTCCTACTCTATGCCAAGCGAAAACAAATACAGTTTTAACTTTTTATATGATTTATGCTACACAGCTAGGTCACTTCCATGCTCCCAACTTGTGACTGGATAGTGAAGAAGCAGCAGGACACTGATAAGTTCTTCTCTCTGCTTTTTCCCCCTAGAGTATGTTCCTCTTCAGCACATATTAATGAAGCACACCAAACTGGCTCCTAGTGCTGCCCCTACCTCTCTCGGTCTGAGTGTTGGTATGTAGGGAGTTACAAGAGGCTAACATTAAAAAGGAAGTGAAATTCAGATACTTCAACCAGTTGCATTAAATTAAAAATATGATTTTAAATACAGTATACCGTATATACTCGAGTATAAGCCGTCCCGAATATAAGCCGAGGTACCTAATTTGACCAAAAAAAACTGGGAAAAAGTATTGACCCGAATATAAGCCGAGGGTGGGAAAGGAGGCAGCTACTGGTAGATAGATAACAATAAAATTACATTAATATTTATTTAAAAGAAAAATAACCTAGCTCTGTAAGTGGAAAAGGGGGTACAGGGCTACATATCATGTACTACGGATCATTTAACCCATTCATATTAGCAGAGGATAATTGTAAATCTATTGTTCAGTGCACTCTATATGTAGTATATAGTACATGTACATATAGAGTGCCTGCAACAATACATTTACAATGATCCTCTGCTAACATGAATGGGTTAAATGATCCATAGTACAGGGCTACATACAGATCATTTAATACATTCATGTTAGTATAATTGTAAATGTATTGTCTGCACTGTATTAGCAGTATATACTC
>NW_017306910.1:570419-581799 GCF_000935625.1 Nanorana parkeri
GGCCACCTAAATTAGGACCCGGAGACTGCCAGATGACCCCGCTCGGAGCGCCGCACACCGGAGCAGCAGTGACGCGACGCTCGGCGAGGTAAGTAAGATGACGCGCTGGCGCTGACTCGAGTATAAGCCGAGGGGGGCACTTTTCACCCAAAAAAATGGGCTGAAAATCTCGGCTTATACTCGAGTATATACGGTACTCCCCATTACCTGGCATTCAAACAACCGGCACTCTCAAGCAACCGGCAATAAAATCGAGGACGTATGTCTTCAATTTTTTTTGCCTGTGGCTTGATGTACACTAAAAAAAATTGTTGGTTGCTTGGTGCAGACTAAAAAGTTTCTCTAGCAACTACATTTATTTTATTTATACCCACCCACTAAGCAGAGGAGCAGAGCTGAAAGAGAACTTTGCTCTCAGGTCTGCTCCTCTGCTCAGTGGGCGGGTTTTCAATAGCCAGCCTGGTATTGGCTATTTCAAATTGCAATAGCCAATAGCCGCAGGGGGGTTGGGTGGTTGCTTGAGAGTTACTCTTAACTCTCAAGCAACCAGAAACTACAGTTATACGGCACCTATTGATCCCCGTGGGTGCCAAATAACTGAGTGAATACATTAGTGCATCCATTGGAGTTTAGCTTTATTTTTTTTGCTTTCTAATCACATACATTACCATTTGGCAAACCCATGATATTTGTATGTGAGGTGAAAAAAATTTGAATTTTCCCTTTACAAAGTGTTGTGCCATTGCGAGAAGATTCTACCTGAAGCAGCCATTTCCTAATTTATGAATGTATGTGTTGCATACTGTACATATTCTGTTGCAGTAACTTGGAAATTGGTCATGTTTCCCACTCTCATGACTATTAGGTGGCCTATTAGTTAGGGTATGATTGTTTTTGATTAGTCACTCTTTTGCTTGCAATTTGTATATATTTGTACTCATAAGAGCACAAACTTCCTTGATAAGGTACTATCTCATAAAACATAGTAATCCCTCAAAAAATCAAATGTTTTTCCTCTTAATCATATGCATGACTGGTCACCCATAGAGCAACATGTTTAATAGAAATTGATTAGATCTGGGGAATTTTTGTTTCAGAGATGAAAAGTCAATTCCCATAAAGATGAATGAATAATTAGATATTTGACAAATAAGCTGACATTTCAAAATCATAATACTACTTATGAATCATTTTTTGATTAGAGGTCATTAAAACCTTTTGCATTTCAGCCCTTCAGAGGTTTTCTCATTATTGTGTTGCATAACATATTCAGTAGTCCCATCTTTTCATCAGGCTATATTTCATATCATTGCCACAGTCACCCCTTTAGATTGGATTTGCTCTCGGGTCCCTTTTTTTGGTTCATTTATTTCTCGGTAATATTCTTTTTCTGGAAAGGACACTTGAACAATGATTACAGGAAACATCTTGGTTATTCACACTTACAATGCCCCGGACAAATATGTATATGGGAAAATTGCTTTGTAGCCTGTTTGAGTATTACATTAATCACTTAAGTCATTTCCATCATTTGTTTGTCATTCTTCTTAGGCCAAGGTCACATATAAATAAGATAGAGATGCTGATGTGAATAATTGTGGTGTCAATATTTTTTATGAATTCAAAAATGGACATTGCAAAAAAAAACTTAACAGACATGTCTATGAGCATTAGTGTTTTATGGTTAAATATTTTTTTAATGAAAAGTATAGAAAACATACAGAGAACTACTGTAAATAGAACATGTTACAACATTAGTAGAAGATGTATCAAGATAAAACATTGTACACAGGATAATCTTTGGTACCAAGACCTGGTCCACATAAACATAACAATCGAGAAATAATTAATGGAAAACAGCATAGAAATGATTAAGCCGAGTATACGCCTCATCTCCGATAATAGGCGTCATAACTCCATGAGGTCAATAACAGTGCATTCTTCATTCAACCCAAGTTAATTTCTAACTCCTGAGATGTAGAAGAAACGTAAAAAAGGAAGAAAGAATAGAAAACCAGAAATGAAAGCCAGAAACAGTACTGAAAGAGGAAAGCATGTACATGGGAAAAGTAGGGGTGCCCAGGAAGGGAAACCAGAGTAGATCAATAATCCGCTGCTGGAACCAAACTCTCCACAGGGAAGTCGGTCAGAGACCAAAAGTAAGTTATAGTCTACGCCTGGGTGAATCAGAGGTTGAACAGCCTGACAACCCAAGTAGCGTAATACGTATCAGAAGTGTCAGAAGCTATGGCTTATAGCTCCTCTATCTGCATTATATCATTGATGGCATTGGCCCAGTGAGATACAGTCATCTTCCAAAAAGCAGGAATAACTGATCCGTGAAGAAAAGGATTCAGAGTGTAGACTGATTCTGTTGTTTTTTGGAACCAGGATAGCACCAGGATAAAGAAAAAAATCACCAAAGCAGAAGCTCTTAATTTTATTATTGAACTACTTAAGCGTGGTTTTTGGGGATATACTTAGGATAGCTTTTAGGGTTCAGTTAGTGTTTTGTATTTGTTTTTTTTTCTTTTTCTGTATTTGATATCTAGTTGTGTACTGTCACGTTTCATTTTTTTATTTTGCTTGTTTTCCTTTACTCTTTATATTAAAGAAAACATAAAATGAGGCTAATGAGGGGCCATTTTTTTGCACATCGACAGGTCCAGATCAAATGAAAAGAGCTTTTGTAACTACCACTTATTACAATTCTGGTATTCTTTTAAAGAATAACTTCAGAGAAAATGTTTCTTAACCCTTGTAGTAAGGCTACCCCTGGACTGCAAGTGCAAAAATAAAAACAAGTTACCTGATTCTCGGAGCCGGCTTGCTCTTAGACCAGTCCTTCCAACGTCTCTAACGCTCTGCTGCAGCAGTCTAAGGTCCCTAAAACATCCTGTTCTATACACTGTATTTAGGATGTGAGGATGCAGAGGGACACATCATCACTGCAGTGTAGGAAGAGAGAGGCAGGAAGGAGTGCTGTAGGAGCCAGCTGGTACCAAGGTTTGGGTGAATATAACTTTTTTTATTTTTGTACCAAGACCGAAACGAGTACTTAGCCCTTGCAGTGGGGCTTACCTGGAGTCCTTCTTTAAGTAACTTCCATTGAGGCTTAATTGAAGAAAGTGATTAAAGTTAGTAGCATTATTATTTTCTGTTCTTTTCCCAGCCAGTTAGTAATATGTTCCATCCCTCTGGATTTTTACTCTTATTTTAAAGGCTGCAATCAGGGGCGTCCCGAGGCCGGGTGACACCTGGAGCGGAGATCGGGTAACACCCCGCAGTGACGTCATCGCGCATGCATGGCCATCTAATTTACGCCTGCTGGCGGCCGGGTGCGGGCCATATCTCCCGCACCCCCCTTGTGATGCCACTGGCTGCAATTGTAAAGTGTAAATACAATGTTCAATGCATTATCGATCCACAGTATCTATCTATCTATCTATCTATCTATCTATCTATCTATCTATCTATCTATCTATCTATCTATCTATCTATCTATCTACGTATCTCTTTCCCTATCTATCTATGGAAAAAATATTGCAGTCATCAAAAATAGTTTGGAATTATTAGGAAGAAAGGACACAAAAAAAGACTATAGGTAAGCAACAGTATAATGAAATAGGGTGCTAAGGTCACAATCCTAAAGCCCAGTGCTACCTGGCGCCCAATGCAGAACAATTTAATTGCTTAATACATACTGTGAAGAGCTGTATTCCATGTCTCAGGTCATGCTGTACCGATGGTACACATGTAACATTCTGCAGTCATTGGTGGAAACGTGCACAAATGCGATTGCGTTGCCATTAGTTTCTAATGGGACCCCAAACGTGGCAGCAAGTCATGTGGTTTTGTGCTGCATTTCCGTGCATGCAAATAAGCACCAATGCGGCAAAGTGTCCCGGGCGTCACACAAAATAGTGCAGGATGCGCAGGTGTGAACCAAGCCTAAATGTTGCTCTATCTGGCAATGCAAGAAGCTGATATTAAGTAATATTCAAGTCAGTGGCAGACCTAAGGAACAAAGGGCCCTGGTGCAAGATTTTATTTTGGGCCCCCCCCCCACAAAAAAAAAACCAGCGGGGAGGAAAGAAAGCAGGGATGCACCGCTGTATCAGCAGGAAAATGGCACTTTTGGCATTTAGCCAAAAGTGCAATTTTCTGCCGATATGTTTTGGCGGCCGATATATCGGTGCATCCCTAATATTTACAGCAATGCAAAATGGCACAGGCTATAGAGGACTACACATCCCAGCAATACTTTATACAACAATAGTATTTCTGTATAAAGTACTGTTGGTATTTGTAATCCTCTATAGAGGGTGCCATTCTGCATTGCTGCAATGCAGAATGGCACCTGCTATAGAGCACTACAAATACCAGCTGTACTTTATACAACATTAGGCTACAAATAATAATTATTTTAATGAATTACTGTATTTACCCTTACCTCTTCTGGCTGGTCTTCAGCTGTTTCCTATGTGTGTTCTGTTTGCTGGGTCCTCACAGCCGTCCGAGGCCCCATGGCTGCCTCATGACGTGCCTGCAGGGCCGTTTTCAGTTCCCCCTTGTTCCGCGGCTCCCTCCTCACAGCGGCCGGCGGGCCCCATACTATCTCGGTATCCGGCCGGCAGGCGGGCCCCCCTTCTCAACACGACGCCAGGCGGGGGTGGTTCAGCACGTCGGAGTGTCAGATGTTGAGATCAGTATCTGGCGTCCGGCACGCCCCCCATCTCTGCGCCGGGAGTGTCGGATGAACGGATGATCGCCAAGACGGGGGGCCCGCTGGCTGCTGAATACCGATCCGCCGGCAAGTCCTAGCATCTATGCACAGGGACTGTGCTGGCCCCCACCTTCCTAGGCTGAGGCCCCCGGTGCGGCCGCACCGGCTGCACCATCTGTAGTTCCGCAGCTGGTTCAAGTACTTACACTAGTTGCATTAAAAAAATTACTATTGAATATGGATTTGCATTCATTTATGACTTTTATATCTGCTTGGAGTTCAGCTTTAAAACCGTTCTTCAGAATTTGTATTAGTTGATTAGAAAATTTTTAGTCAAATCTGCCTATTTTGGAATGTGTGCAAAATAAGTAATTAGAGAGATTGCTGGTTTACAAGCACTCAGGGACCTCTGTATTTTCCAGAGAATACACCTGTCTGATCCATTTACTCTTCACATTTACCAGCTGCATGTAAGCTGTTGTGTCATCATGATGAAACTTCAGAGCTAAAATGAATGTTTTCTGGATAATCATTTGCATTTCAGACGTGGTGTGAGATTACTGGGTGAAGTACTAAAGATAAACTGCTAATGTGACTTTATTAATTGTGTTAACTGCCAGCTCAAGCTAATTACAGCTTCCTTAATTTTTTGTACAGCTGCCACTTCATATAGTGTGATGGTTTGCCTCATTAGATTGCATTAAATAAGATATACTATAATGTTTTTCTGCCTTGCACAATGTACATTGATGAGTTGCTGCCTGCTGCTTGTTTAATAGATGGTCTCTTGTGAAAAATAGCTATTGAAAAACATCTGTGCCTCCAATGCTGCCTCAGATATGAAAAATGGTGGAAGTAGTGAAGGTGTTTCCCACAGCAGGCAATCACCTAAAGTGACACTAAAAAGGAGTTAAATCTGAAAATGACATTCAAGTACCTCAACTATTAAAAGAGAACTATGGCCCAACCTTTTTTGCCATAGTTAATTTTAGGATCACAGGCGGACATATGCCAATGTCCTCCTAAAACCCAGAATTGAGCATATAGCGGGCTGCTGCCTGCTATATGCTGACAGAGCAGAGCCACGCTGCAGCTGGGACGGATTCCGACAATTCAGAGATGATTTGAGGATCTACAGCTGAGAGATACATAAATAAGATACATTTTTGTTAATAGTTGAGGTACTTGAATGTATTTTTCAGATTTAACCCCTGAGTTTAGTGTCACTTTAAAAAGCTGTACATATAGCTTACAATGTGAGCAGGCAATTTCTATACAATCTTAAACCTTATGATTTACCAGAACTATAATTTAGTTTAACTACAAATATAATTTGAGTGCCAAGCTAAACAATTCAATAATTTTATATCCATTCACGTAGGCACTCATACTACCTACATGTTGGAAGAGCTTAAAGCGTTCTTTTACACTCAAAAATCAAATTTTACTAATGCATCCCTCTATGTATGATGAATAATAATAGCATAGACATGTCAGGTGTAAAATGCTGTGATTTTGAAATACTTACACATGCAGAGCATTTGCTTCCTGCTTTGAAAGGGCAAAATTACTTCAGTTTGGCAAACCAATGCACACTGGAATTGCCTTGTCATCAGCAGAGCATTGCTGGGAAAACTGCATGAGCTGCTATGGCTGTTGTGATGCCACGATGTGTGTCCTTGAAATGTTGGTTGTATGACTGTACATGTGTTCACTTTGCTCATTTGTATAAAATGGTTTGCTTTACACGATATCCACAATGCTGGTCTTTCTTCTGCATCTTTCTTCTGATTCACACAGTTCCCAACAGTTCATGACTCAGTGGGGTTGATTTACTAACCTTATAAACACGCCACGAACAAGTATACACCTCTGTAGTGTGTTCCCTCCCAGCATGATCTATTGGTGGAATCTAGACACCTTTGTAGTGTGTACACACCCAGCAGGTGTGTTGTGCAAAGCCCTGCATGAATTGCAAGGTGATGTTGTGTAAATTAGCTCTACGTTGTGTTGCTTGCGTTGATGAATGCAGGAATGTAAATGCATGAGCTAACCATTTTTGTCTTAACTGTGAAGCAGCATTATATATGCATCATGTGCATGATTTTTCCATATATGGCATTCGTAGAAATATGCTTTTAGAGACTTTTTGGTTGATAAATAAGTTTTGCTGTGTAAAAATCACACGCACCTAGTGCGTGCATGTGTTTAGGTTAGTAAATCACCCCCAGTGTGTCAGGGTGACATTTTCTACTTATAGATCTCTAGTGTCACTGAATCTTTGTGGAAGGCGTATTCATCTCCAAGTAAGCTTACTCTCAATGTATTGATTTATTATGGTGCTTCCATAGATAACAATAGGGCCACTCTGTACTGAAGCACCTTGGCATAATGTGTGGTTTCACATTTATTTCAAATGTATGCAACTGAGACCTTTATTTTTATGCCAATACTAGAAACAGGTTTTAATTAGGCCCCCTTTTGCTGGCTAGTAGGGTTGACTGCTGGGTATTAACTGTGGGGATTACATAAGATTTAGTGGCTAGTCTTGAGGTATCACATCACCAGATGTCTTGCTTTTGTTCTTCCTGCCACTGCTGAAAATTTGATGTATCAGTTCTACACAGTTCACTTTACAAATATTTTTCCAAAAATGCTCCAACTGAGACAAGCAGAACACCACCTACATTTTCAAAGAATGCATGTATTCTGTATGAAAATAATACTTTTATTTAGGTACTGTTGTTCTGAGGAAGAAATTAAAAATGCACAAATACCGTACTTGGAACAACTTTGCACACATTATTCTGTGGCAAAATACAAAACGTGTCTCTCCATCATTTGTTCCTAATTGGTCAGGGAAAGGTCAGACTAGCGGATGCGACCCTTCAGCAGAGATCATGTCACCAGATGTGAAGTTTAAAAATGGCAGCTGGAGTGTAATTGCTTGTTGAAGGCAGCACTTTGTGATTGTTTTTGTTTGAAAAAAAAAATGTACTGTTGAGGGGTTCCAAACAGTTTATATTTTTTGATGAAATGTCATTATATTATAAATGGAATGGGTACTTTTTTAGAACTCACAACAATTTAGTGATCTGACATGAAATTCTTGATATGGCATCAGGTCGGCTATATGTGTGTAGCTTTCTTGGCACTGTTGGTTTCCAACTGTCCCTGATTTAAAAGAATGGTCCATGGATTTTTTGTGATCCTTAAAATATAGTAATATTCCATTTGAATACAGATATCATTATGAAATCTATAGTGCTTTGTGGTCCTCCAAGACAGTAGGTGACACGTTTTATACTGTGAATTAAAGTAAAATGCCCTCGGAAATTATTTTAAAAATATTGATGACAACGCTATGGACCATGTCTGCAAGCACTAAAAAAAATGTGTGTATCCTTGGCACATATATAAATGGTGTTGGTTCAGAAGACTATTGCCTTTTTTAGTTTATGTCTTTTTTGGCAGTTTCAGATTGATGACATATTCATAACAGGGATTGTGACTTACAGGGATATTCTCTAATGGGTGAATAGTTTGGAGAAGGCAGGAGAAGTGAACAATCTAGGACAAAATAACTGATTTTGAAACATTCTCCAATTCAGCTCACTTTCTAGATCAGCTATTTTGTCCTAGATTGTTCTCTTCTCCTGCCTTCTCCAAACTATTCACCCTTTAGAGAATAACCCTGTAAGACAGAAATCGCAAAACAGCAACAAAGGGGTTTCAAAAGTGGAGGAATAGGCTATATGTCGTGAGCACCATTCATCTATGGGCCAAGCTGAGTCCTAACCCCTGCAATCCTTTTTGGTATTGTGGCTGCTTAGGCATTTTTTAGCTTGTATACCCTTGTTAGAATACACATTATTGTGTCCATTGCATCAACTACTGCAGTATACATTTTTGGTCACTAGATGATAGTGTGTATAAGCTTTGTATATACTCTGTTGTATTGAATAAGGTAGAGACTAAAGCTGCAGCTTCCTTCATGTTTCCAAGCCATGTGCAGCATGCATATCAGACTGTGTGCTTGTGTTTCTCTGTGAGGCTGTGCAAGAAATTCCAACAACAAACAACACTGTTAATAAATTTGAAGATAATTCCTTCTAAGGTGTACTGCTGTAATGGATTTGGTTAAGTGGCTATGATAAAAAAGCTATCGCAAATGCTATGTTTACATATACACTATCAGCTGCCTATATAAGACACAACAATGTGGAACAATAAAAGAGAAGTATCTTTACTCAACCTCTCTGTGTCAGCGTGTTTTATTTCTTCACTGATAGTGTGCACACTACCTCACTCAGGGGACACATCTTCCTTCTAAGGTGTACTACCTTAAGTCACTCAGGGGACACATCTTCCTCCTTAGGGGTACACATTTTTTATCTTTGCAGTTATACCTATGTTGCCAGCATCCTTTGCTCTAAATCTTAGATAAATACACCATTGAAATGCATATACACATAATATACTGTCTTACCTGCCAAAGAATTTGTAATGCAATTCAGCCAATCTTCTTATCCCAGCTGTCCTGCCATACACCATGGCCGAAAGCTCCCTGCAGACTACACAGCAGTTAAGAATTCCAGCCCTGTTCATTACTCATCCCAGTGCGTAATTGGACAACTAAGGAGCAGCAGCAGCAACCTTGATATGGCCATTTCTCTGCTCTCCCATCCTGTGAGCATGTTCACATGGGCATTGTACACAGAAATAGAGCCCTGACTGGCTCTGAACACTGGCCATCACTCACTCAGACTGCCACTGCAAAGGGAGTACCAGGAGGCTGATATCCAGGTTCAGGTATATACACTATATTGCCAAAAGTAATGGGACGCCTGCCTTTACACGCACATGCACTTTAATGGCATCCAAGTCTTAGTCCGTAGGGTTCAATGTTGAGTTGTCCCACTCTTTGCAGCTATAACAGCTTCAACCCTTCTGGGATGGCTGTCCACAAGGTTTAGGAGTGTGTGTTTGGGAATGCTTGACTATTCTTCCAGAAGCGCATTTGTGAGGTCAGGTACTGATGTGGGACGAGAAGGCTTGGCTCGCAGTCTCCGCTCTAATTCATCCCAAAGGTGTTCTATCGGGTTGAGGTCAGGCCTCTGTGCAGGCCAGTCAACTTCCTTCACCCCAAACTTGCTCATCCATGTCATTATGGGCCTTGCTTTGTGCACTGGTGGGCAGTCATGTTGGAACAGGAAGGGGCCATGAAATGTCTTGGTATGCTGATGCCTCAAGAGTTCCCTTCACTGGAATTAATATTTGTGTCATATTTGTGTCAAATTAATATTTGTGTCATTCTCAAAACTTTTGGCCAGGACTGTACATGTATTGTAGAGCATTATTGAATAGGTTTTCCTGTCCAGACATGTACTTTAAGTTTTGAATAACCACTTCTTATATCTGTTAAAAATAATTGCTAAAGCTTTTGACTTCACCATAAATCCCTAATGACTACATAAATTGTGATGCCAAGCAAGGACATCAAAGCTTATAGACAAGTCCTAATGTTGAATATGCAAATTAATGGAAAATCCAGCACTGAAGTGACAATCCTATAAGGCAACATACACATGAAGTATATGTATGTTCCCCACAGCTTATTCTCCATGTTTAAAAACAAATCTCCATCCATATCCATATCTCCAGTTTTATTTATAAAGCTGAGGAGTATAGGAACTACTGCATTGCAAACAGTATGTGAGGCACATACATGCAGTCTGGAACTGAGAACATACAAAACAGGTCCTTAATGCATTCTATGTGCCTATAAATACCACCATGTGAACGCGTACCTACTTACCTTAAACTGTATGTCAAGGAAAAAAAAATCATATGCAGTACAACTCTGTAATACATGAACATTTCCCAGTGTTTTATCCCTTTAAAGACCTTGCAAGTACTTAACAATAACTGTTTATCCGTCAAAAATGCACTCAGCTTTTAAGCCCTGTTGTGTGCTGACAATGCACAGCATTTTGTGGACTGAGTGTTGTCCATTGTCTTTTGCTAAACTAACCACTTTCACTCTGAGAGCAAGAAAAGGAAATCAAGGAAGCTTTCCTACATACACCTCTCTGTAGAGAACAAAATCAATATAGGAAGGAAAGGAAGGAACATTAAGGAAAGGGAAAGGAAATAAAAGGAAGGAAAATACAGGGAAGGAAGGAAGAAGGGAAAGAAGGAAGACAAGAAGGAAAGTAAGGGAGGAAAAAAAGGAAGGGATGGAGAGAGTTACCCTACATACCCTCTCTGCAGAGAACAAAATCAATAAAGGAAGAAAAGGAAAGAAAGGGAAAATAAAAGGAAATGAAAGCAAAGGAAGGAAAAGGAAAGGAAATTAAAATTAAGAAAAAGGGAAAGAGAAAGGGACATGAAAGGAATGAGAGAAGGAGGGAAAGAAGGAAGGGAGACAAGAAAGAAAGTAAGGGAGGAATAAAGGAAGGAATGAAGGAAGCTACCCTAGATACACTTCTCTGCAGAGAACAAAATCAATATAGATTATATAATTTAGGGGTTGTGATACATACTTGCAGACTTTTTTTCAGTAAAGCAGAAAGCAATGTGTGTGTGCAAAATGCAGTAACCAATAGAAGCCAAGAAAATGTCAGTTTATTGTCATCACATAATATATATATA
>NW_017306910.1:583054-584279 GCF_000935625.1 Nanorana parkeri
TATATATATATAAAAATATGAATCAATGCACAGCGCTAATCAATCTAAGGTGAATGCAAGTGAATACATGTGTATATATCAATCAATGTGATCCAAAGGCATAAGTGTTATTCCTATACAGTGTATACCGCTAAATAAATATGAGTGGCAAGGATTAATCGTGTGTGTAAACAACCTGTGAATAAATGTTTATGAATATAAATATCTCTGTGATCAAATTAATAATGATAAAAAATGCCCTTATCTTCTTTTGAGAATATCTTATTTTAAACTAAATTGTTATAAAACTATATGTGACGTGATCTTCGTGCTTAATTTGTGTAAACTCCAGAACAAAAAAACTTATTTTTTTGTGTGAAAATAAAACAGTTATGCAATAATAAAAAAGGCTCTATGATGTTTATCAGTCCATTCCAAGTGAGAAAATAAAGTGGTAAAATGTTCAAATTATTCAGTGATGTACACTTATTCTGGGGAGTGTATTGAGATCAATATCATTCCCCTCAAAGTGTGTACTCGCCCCAGGTATCCGGCTGTAACAGACAGCCCCACACGTTTGTATTTCCCAGAGCGGGATAGTTCGGTATGTTTTGCGGCAATTTCTCCACACTCGATTCTTCAATTAAAAGCATATCGAATCTCTCATGTAAAAAACGGAGAGAGGCCAAACAACTGTAGAACACAGGCATGTGACAAGTATGGGTAAACGAAATCACAAACAAAGACGAGCTGGAGTATTGTTACCCCAAGTATTCCATGGGTTTACATGTTTCAGAGGCAACACCCCCCTTCATCAGAACCTTTAGTTTAAAATAAGATATTCTCAAAAGAAGATAAGGGCATTTTGTATCATTATTAATTTGATCACAGAGATATTTATATTCATAAACATTTATTCATAGGTTGTTCACACACACGATTAATCCTTGCCACTCATATTTATTTAGCGGTATACACTGTATAGGAATAACACTTATGCCTTTGGATCACATATGGTAGTCACTTATTGATATTTTGTATATACACATGTATTCACTTGCATTCACCTTAGATTGATTACCGCTGTGCATTGATTTATATTCATCTGTTAGACCGTAAGGATCTATATCGCAGCAGCTTTAAATTTAAACACCTCACTAATTTAATTGGTAGTGTTGTAGATGTATTGGAAATAGTAGCGCTGCCCATTCAGTTAAAACTATATTCAGTATATATATATATATAT
>NW_017306910.1:587048-595924 GCF_000935625.1 Nanorana parkeri
ATATATACACTGAATATATGTGTGTGTGTGACTCTTTACTAGGAGTTCCTGCACTCTGCAGATCCCATCTGTACTTTGAACGGCCTTTTACTGAATAAGCCCAGTAGAAGTAACTATGTTCACCATTACAGTTTTCATGCTCAATGGATTAATGGTTCTTGCTATATTTGATTACAGCATGCGAGCTGAGACTGTGGATCTCTACTATCAATGTCAATGTCACCTTGCTCTTTTAACCAGGCCATGAATGGTTTGCAGGTCTATTGTTTATACAACAAAAAAATTAAAAGAGGATAAACGAAGCGATTGCAATCTTTGCAAATGTGTTTGTTTTGCTCCTTGTCACAGTCAGCAAATAGAGAAGCATTTGTCTTGGTAGTAATGCAAACAAAAATTGGAGGAAGTTTTATTTTCTGTACATTTATCTTGGCACAAAATTAAATATTTGCAAGTTTAGAATTATAAATTGTACAGTGAAATAACTATATAATTTGGCAATGATAACAATATGTCAATATCTCCAAAATCTTATCTCATATATTCTTTTTTTGGCTGATCCAAAGAAGAGTTTTTTTTCATGGCCTTTCAGATTTACTGGCTAGATTACTTTAAAGTACACAAGTACTTGTATCAAACAGCATAATGCAAAGAGGTAAAGTAAGGATTACAGATGTAATGATAATGTCTACTTCCCCTGGCAGAAAACCCTACCATTGGTACATGCATATCATCATGGCAGCTCTAAAGGGATTGGGCTATAGGCAGGGGTGTAGCTACAAATCAGGGCCCCCAAAATTCTTGACATTTATCTGAGAATAAATTATGATCACATCAATTATAGATAGACTATCTCCCCCAAACAGTACATCTGGCCACCAGCAATGGACCTCCTGCCCAGCAATATATACCCCAACAATAAATCTTACATCTCCGTCAGAAATGGAAACAGCAACATACCTCTTTCTGCTCTATGTTCATTTGAGGCATTGATCAGCAATTTCTGACAGTCAGCCAACTGGAGAGCAGGATTTTCAGCACATTTTCCCAAATCTAGGGAAACCTGAGCTGCCCGCCCCACTGTACACTGAAGGTTTGTCATATTGCAGTGTGTTGGCTTTTAATGTCTAGAGTTTCGATGGTTTCTTTGTAATACCAAACTCCATTTTTCCACTTAATCAATCATTATATATACCTGTATGCCCAAGATAAAATATTTGTTTTAAATTCCTAGTCACTACAGCTGTCAGGCTATATGAAAATACAGGCAAAGAGGGCCTGTCCACTGTTGCATATGTAGAGGTTGAATCAGTGAAGACAGATAAATGATATTAGGTGGGGAGATACATGGCTGGGCAGAGGGAGGCACCAAGTGGGGTTCAGGAAACACACTGCTTCAGGCCGTTCGGTACAAACAAGATGCAAATCATTAAAGTGTTAGTGAAGCCAAAAACCTTTTTTTCTAGTTTGGGATAGAGTGGGTAAGGATTAGAACTCATCACGTTTTTACTGCTACCCCTGGTTCAGTTTGAGAGATTTATTCCAACTTCCTGTCCTGCTGACTAGGCATGAGCTTAGGTTCGGTCCGCACCTGAGCACCTATGAACAAGGAAGTGTCATAAGGATGTCCACCCAATCCACTGCAGGCCAGGCATTCCTCATCTTGCAGCTGCATGTAAACAAATAGGCGGGATGCTTGTGGTGATGTAATTTACCACATATGGCTACATAGCCACATTATATGAATTTAGTTTACCACATATAGGCATGTAGGGATTGGGGATTGGGCAGCATGAAAGGAGCTTCCTTCCATGTTCAGGAGGAGCTCCTTCTGGGCTCGGTGGAGCTCAGGTTTGAACCAAATTTGGTCCGAACTTGAATTCATCCCTACTGCTGACAACATTTTATCAGACAGGGGTAGATTAGTTTTAATTTTGTCTTTGTCCCTGTTGCAAATTTTCCTTCACTTCCTGTATGGTAAAACCATTGTCAGCAGGACAGTACATTGGGAGAAATCTCTCCAATAGAGTAAAAAGTCCTAATCATTTTCCAATCTATACAAACCTTGGCTTAACATATACTTTATGGGGGCTCTTCAAGGTTGGATCACCCAGAGTGTTATACTAATCAATCATCTAACAAAATCAGCTGGGTTTTCCATGAAAAGGCAACAGCAGAAAACTATGGTGAAGATATTTTGGCAATAGTTTCTAAGAAATATACAAAGCCAACTTGTGATTGAACATGCCAATTCAAATGTGAAGTATCAACACTGGCCCAAGCTGTCAGTGGGCTGTACATTTTCTATGTATTAGAGCATAAAACCACTCAAATCGATTCTGTAAAGGGTTACAATGAAAATATAATTATTAATATTATCTTAATAAGAGCTAAAAAAAAGGTGATTATTTGAATATTAGGGTTAATATTATCCCAACAATATCCTAACATGGATGAACAGCAGCATAATGGTTATTAATGCAAACAAATTTCATAAAGAAAAAGCCTAAAAGTGATTTGTTACAAAATAGGACAGCACCAAGGAGAACTCCCGAGAAAGCAATTATGTAGATAAAAGTTACAGTAGAGGTCTAAAATGCAAAGGGGCATTTTAATCATTTTGTACTTTGAATATAGATCCATGTTGACAAATTTAATGTATGAAAACAAAGAATGTGTTAAAAATTACGTGACAACGTAATGTCTAAACTGTTTTTTTTTTTTTTTTATGGAGTGGAAGAAAGTTAGAACCTATGTAAGGTTTTATTGCTGCCTGCTCACTCTCTTTTTTTGTCTTGGTGACCACTGTCACCATTACTAAAGGTGATGGGAAATCCAAAAATATGTTACTACAACAAGAATATACAGAAAATCCAATGGGAATATTGCTCTGTTGACAACTATCTAAAAGCTAATTTTCCTTACTTTGGAGAGATTGTCTCCTACTTCCTGTTGTGTCTGTAGGAAATGAGTTTTAATTCTTCCCTAATCTATTCAGAATTTAAAAAAAGAGTGTTTTGACATTAGATATACTTACATTTTTCCTTGATCCCCTGTACCTAGTTGGCAGTCTTGGCAGGAGACAGAGCTGAAGAATAGGTTCAGGAATCTGCCACCAGAATACAGAAGACAGACTCAGAGCTCAACAAATTCAAGACAACCATCAAGGCCAAGTCTAAGTTCACTAGTAATGTGGTTTAAAAAGTCAAATAGACATTTCTTAATTAGGTTGAACTTTTGGAGTTTTTCCTTACTTGCCCAGAGAGTGATAGATGTGTAATCTGTTTGCTTTCTGCCATTTAGGCTAGGTTCACACCTAGGCGACTCCTGCAATGCGCGCGGTTTTGTGCACGATTGCCGCGCAGTCCGGAGGCGCCCAGGTGTGAACCGATCACGCTGTGGGTGCCATTATTTTCTAATGGCACCCCAGTTGCGCAGGGCAGATCACGCCGCGAGTCGTGTGTCGCAAAAAAAGGTACTTGTCACGCGGATGTCACCCCATTGAAATCAATGGGGCTGCTCGGCAATCGCTGTGTGCACCTGCATAGGTGTTGTGTCGTGTAGTGCAGGTGTGAACCTAGCCTTATGATCACTAGAAATCTAAACATGTGATTTTTTTGCCCAATATGATTTATATGTATCAGAAATACTGTTTTCAGACTCTCCATGCTGAAAAACCTGTTGTTTACCCTGTAAACCTTTGCCATACCCAACTCATTATACAGTCCGAAATTACTCAATTATCATTATTATGCTTGCATCAGTCTCATCACGAGTGACTACTGACATGAATTGTGAAGGCCATGGATCTACCAAGGTGTGACATTAGCGAATCTGGTGTGATCCTATTTGCACTGAACTCTTTTTTTCCTCCATCTCTTCTGCAGTGGGCTGTCTATATTTCTAAAACCATCAGAGGAATTATTTTATTTGAAACAGGAAGCAGGAATACTTGGAGGAGGAATTGTGTAAAATAGAAATTTAGATCACTAGATCACAGAATCAGTAGGATGGAGATAAATCAATAATATCTGATTCCTCTTTACATTATTATTCCCTGGAGTTCTCCTTGAAGATTAAGACCGCTAAAAAAAACTGATAACTCATTTTGGTGGATCCAGGCAGGTTCAGTCACCCACCAGTTATTTAGCTATTTGTAACCCCTTGCAGGCAAACTTCAGGCCACATGCACATCAATTAACAGGTCACAATTGACCTTTGATATATTCTATTAGCAGGAACAAGACCACATTTTTTGCTTGTACCACAGTTAGAGCATCTAAATGTGGTACAAGCAAAACCATCACAAGAGACAGAGCCAGGAACAAAAGGTTTCCAGGATCCCTGAAGTGTATTAGAAGCTGCTGGATGACTGAACCCATTAGTATTTATTTAACTTTTAATTATCAGAAGTTTTTGGTGGCAAGTTGACCTTTTATGATTATTCAGAGATCATCTTACTGTAATATAACATAGGTGTAGTACATTGTAAAAAAAAAGTTTCAAGTAAACTGTCATAGGTAATGTCTACAGCGTATTAGTTTTTGAAATGCTTTTTTAAAGTCTTCATTGAAGATGGTATAAATCAGGGGGTTGATTAAGGAATTGAGGTATCCAAGCCACGTGAGGAAGTTGGACATGTCATCAGATATATAACATGCATCACAAATATTTACGATAAACTCCTTAACGAAGAATGGAAGCCAGCAAACCACAAACGCCCCCAAGATCAAGCCTAAAGTGGTGGCAGCTTTGCGTTCTCTATTGCTGGAAATCCTTTGTTTCCTCAAGGCTTTCTCGTGTTTCATTTCAGTTAACGGATTTCTTATTGTAATATGGATCTTATCAAAATCTGTCGAGTGGTCCGAGAAAGACTTTTCCGCTATACATAAGGTGGAACTTTTCCCACATGCCTCCAGAAGAACCTGGCCGTTCTGTTCTTTCTCACATCGACTCATATTTCTTTTGTGATATAAGGATTTTGCAGCTTTGTAAATTTTATAATAAAGAATAAGTATCAACACCAGCGGGATATAAAAGGCTCCAAATGTGGAGTAAATCGTAAAAACAATGTGCTCATGTTTGATGATGCATTCATCTTCGCGGTTGTGCATTTGGTGCCGCCATAACAATGCCGGCATAGAGATAAAGATAGATATGATCCATACTACAGCAATCATAAAAGCAGCATGCTTAGGCGTTCGTTTTCTGGAATATTCCACAGCATCGGTAATAGCTCTGTAGCGATCCAGAGCAATTGCTGCAAGGTGTAGAATTGAACATGTGCAACACGTAACATCTACGCTCAACCAGATGTCGCAAACAGCTTGACCCATAACCCAGGTTTCTTTCATGATGTACATGATACTGAAAGGCATGACCAGGACAGCAACCAGAAAATCTGTTACAGCAAGGGAACATATCAGATAGTTGGCGGGATGGTGGAGTTTCCTTGTCACAATTATTGCAGCGATTACCAGAGAGTTAATTGCAGTTGTCATTATTGTCAAGATAGAGAGTGTCAGTGAAATTAGAATTTGGCTTGTGATCCCTTTTGATAGTTGTCCTGAAGTGCAGTTGTATTCTGTTGTGTTTAGTACATCCATATTCTTTCTAAACCCAAAGTTTACAGTGAAAAATCGGTATCTAAAAAAAAGAAAGATGATAGTTAGATATATAATTATCAAATTAAAGAAACCTAATGACTTTAACCCTTTCAATGATAATGCCACATTTGTTTTTTTTCATGTTTTACAAATATCTTAAAATGCAGATTTTAGGCATGAAAATTACCTAAAACCCTCAAAATAATATATATATTTATGAAGTAGAGACACCATAGAATAAAACTGTGGCAGTTACAATTTTTTAATAATTAAAAAAAATCCATATATTTAGTAAGCAAATACTCAAATTAAGTGCATGAAAACACAATACAATACCTTATATTTGTAAAATATAAATAACCAAAGATGGCAACCTGCAAAATTGAGCACACCTACATACTCACATGTAGAAGTGATCAGATGGATTTACAGCCATCAAAATCATTTCTACTACAAAGTCAAAAGCCATATTTGAAAATGTAAACAGACTTGTTGACATGCTGGTGCTTCCAATAGTTATGTTGGTTGCAGCGAAAAAGATCTTTATCTCTTTTGCGGCAAAAAAATGGTCTTTCAGTTTTTGTTTTTGATGGTTAAATGAATCATATAATGTTGTTTTAGATCTCTTGAGGCATCCGTGAAAATATCAAGTTACCGGGTCTACCCAACTGCCTCTGCCACTACAAAGCTATAGGATGGTGTATTTTTCTACTGATGTTTCCTCCAAATTGTTGAAACTTATAACCGGGTTACACCAAACTCTGGAGTTACATTTTACAAATGCATTCAAGTACCTTAACTATTAACAAAAATTTATCTTATTTGTGTATCACTCAGCTGTAGATACTGAAATCATCTCTGAATTGGTGCTGACACTGCCCTTCCTTCTGGAGGGTGGCTACTTTTGTTCCCCATGGTCCCTGTGTGTGTTTTAATGTAGTCACCGCTCCAAGCTCGCTCCTTTCATAAACTATAATTGAAATACAAATTAGTAAACTAAATGTGAGATTGTAGTCCATTATGGGAGCGAGCTTGGAGCAGTGGCAACAACACACACAGTGACCATGGGGAACAAAAGTAGCCATCCTCCAGAAGGAAGGACAGTGTCAGCACCAATTCAGAGATTATTTGAGGACCTACAGTCGAGTGATACACAAATAAGATACATTTTTGTTAATAGTTGATGTACTTGAATGTATTTTTAAGATTTAACTCCTGAGCTTAGTGTCACTTTAAGGCTTTGTGGGATGGGAAAGAGACAAACCACTGTAGTGAATTGTGTCACTGAAGTCCAAGAAAGATATAAAAAAAATTCTACAAAACACTGTCTACAAAAAATTAAAATATCAAGTGACCTCACGAAAACGTGTTTGATGTGGTGAGCGGGAATAACTGAAACTGTGAAATACAGCATTTGTTAAAGTGCACCAAACATGGAAACATAGTGATAAACATAGGAAAAATAGTAGCACTTATTTTTCAAATCAAACGTGGTATTGTAGTATTTGCACCATTGCTCCCTTTCCATGACTTATAAATGGCTTACTGGTGTTATCTTGAAAGAGATATGAGTACTCTGTACAAGCACTCTGACCAAAGAAACTTAAGTGTACTGTTGTGTAAAAAGATATTTACATGGTGAAAAATACAGTGCTATGTCTAATGTGGTTTGATCCCAACAGGTCAGTGAAGACATACATAACCAACTACGGAATGCTCTGATGATAACTGATGTCTGAAGCAACAGATGCCCTATATTTCCCTAACATGTAAAATGTAAATGAACTGAAGGGATTAGGTTAGAGCCATTCTCATCTTTGATAGCCCACTGAGCAACTCCTGATTTTACTGATACATTAGAGGGAGCAGGGTTCATTAACATCAATGTTTTAATTTTCCGAGGGGCAAAGAAAGGGCACTGAATACAAAAGAATACCTAATGAACACATCATTAAACACAAACATGAATTCAAATTAAGCAGAGGATACACATTTCCAAGTATCAATTTTATCAGAAGACACTATTATAATTAACGATGAGAGAATCAAGCACAAATTCTGTATGTGCTTTAGCAAATGTTAGAAATTAAAATTCCACCTTTGACCTGTTTTTCTATAGTCCCCCTCTTTGAAGCTCCCAATTTGACTTTGCTGTAAGATTGCAGTTATTTGGAAAGATCTAGAGAGTCACAACCTTGTTGTTGTGAAAAATGTGCTCCTCCTTTAGAAAACCAGACTTGAGAGATCCTTCTATTTACGGTGATGGTGTCTTGGAAATGAACCTGTTATTAATCAGTTAAACAAGTATACCAGTGGAATACAGCTGTATTGAAAAATAAAGACACACCAGTGTCAGTCATCAAGATATTTCTGCTTTATTCAAAAACGAGTCTCCTCATATACTGTGCATTGAAGAGCTAAATTGCATACACGTGAAACAAGACAAGATCTTTATCAGCTTATACCAGACCTAGAACAAAGACCCATGACAAGATCCTTACCAGGACACCGGACTTTGGGAGCTAACAGTCTGTTCCAGTCACGAGAAACTCAGCCCTGATAACAGAACAATTTATGTCTTTTAGACAGTCACAATGTATGTACAGTAAAAGGAGGGATTATCAGCCTCTCCTCCTATGAAGTATAAAATGAACTCTTTATGAGATACAAAATGGAGGTTATAAAGCAAAATGGAATCAGGACAATACACATTTCTACTACAATGGCTATTTCTATCAAAAGGCTTGGGAGAATGATGGGTTTTTACAACTGCAGTTACCATTAATATGTATAATAGGACACCACTGTTGAATGATCTTTTAAATACAGGTCCACGTTAACCCATCAAGGTGTCAGGATTAAGATAATCTGCATATTATCAGCAATTCCGAAACCAGAAAAATAATCAATACACAATTATATTCAGAGATTTGAGTCACATCTTTGATATCATTTCAAATTGAGATCCTCAGCAATAAACATGATAACAGGTCAATGCCTGCTGCCCATGCTACGCTTTACTATAAATTACTTTTGTTTCATATCCCACTTTGTGTCACAAACACATCTCAGCTCCTTCATTATTTTTTCAAGCACCATCAGTATGTAACTTAGGGGTCTATTCACGAAGCTGCCGAGGGATCTGGCCGTAGCTTCGGCCGATCCTTCAGCTAGCTTCGGCCCCAGGACCCCTTCGGTTCAGTAGAACCGAGGGGGGGCTATTCACAATAGCCCGTATAGCTCCCGATCATGGCGGAGCGGCTCAGTCGAGCC
>NW_017306910.1:597002-636418 GCF_000935625.1 Nanorana parkeri
GGCCGAACATGCTGAGCATGTTCGGCCGACCCGAAGCCACACGAAGCAGGCCGATGTACGGCGGATTTCAGCCGATGTACGAACATCGGCTGAACAGTGTTCGGCTCACTTCACTTCTGATCGGTCATTCACTCGGCTGCCCTCGGCAGCATAGTGAATAGACCCCTTAGTTTTGAGATGTTGACATGATTTCACACAACAGCCTGCATGCTTATCATACATCAGTGTGCATAAATATTATTGTACATTGTGTAGCTAAGATCTGCCGAGAGTTTGACATAAGCCGTGCATTATAATATAAAGATAACAAAAGCAGTCCTATACAACCCATCACGACAGTGTAATATTACTTTGGAGATCTCATCTATTCTTCTGCGGCTCTAGTTTTAGCCATGTGGTTTGTCAGACTATTTCTTGATGGATCTGTTGCTGAAGGAAGGAGGAGAATTTTCTTAGTCTCCTCTCTCTTAGTGATCAGATTGCAATGTTGTAACTTTGTAGAGAAATTTCAGCAATGTCTGATATGTGTCAGACATTTGTGAACAGAGCCAAGAACTGCAGAGTCACCAGTATTTACATGATTTTGTCATCTCTGAGGGCTTATTTCCACCATCTCAAGAGCAGATCTTGATGCTTTTTTTTTAAACGCAGCTGCACGCATTTTACGTGGTTTTGATGCGTTTTTTGACAGTTTTTGATGCAAATTTTTTTAAAGTATGCAGATTATGTCTCTGAAGTCATTCCCTGCTTCCTCTCAGTCTTTCACATGTTTGTGATCTTCGCAGGAGTACAGGAGTTGAGCAAACATGGAGCCATGGAATGCGGGCATTGTCTTAGCACTGTGTCTGTTATTCTTGTATTGTGGGTTTGTAGGATCATAAAGCTCAGGACACTCCTGCACATAGGTGACAAGGCAGTCAGTGCCAATATGTTTGTCCACCAAGTTGGATAGAACACAGAGGACAATGTCAAGGTCAGCAATGTACAGCTGAAAATGCCCCTTTACCATAAGGAAGTGTCCACTGTTGATTAGGTCATCAAAAGTGTGTGTGCCAGCGCTTTCTGGTGCGTGGGTACATGTTTGTACGCGTTTTTGATGCATTCCAGACCAGAAAAATGGTGCCTGCAGTACTTTTTTTGAACGCACTGGAACAGACTGCACTGGTGGGAACTACAGCCCTAAATACCATAGGAAAACATGGGGATGCATTTATGGTGCAATAAAAAAAAATGTATGGTCTGGTTCAGCTCTGGTGATGGTGGAAACAAGCCCTGAGACAGTGAGGCTGATTTAATAAAGGAATTGAGAATGTCAACACAATTTATATTTACTTCAATGATCCAGTCATGTACATATAAACTAAGTAACAGGAATTTGCCTTTCAGATGAATAGCTAATTGGAGTGAATATTGATGCAATTTATTGTGTGAACATTCTCAACTCCTTTAGTAAATCAGCCTCAGAATCTCAGCCCAGAAAAGTAGATGATGATTGTTTTTATGTAACAACTGTCCTGCTTGTTCTAGGGGTGTAATATATTTTGCCTAGGTTCACTAGCAAGCACTCCAACCCTCACCACTTTAAACCGATCTCTGGTCATTACAAAAAGAAACACTTCCTACCCTCCCACCAACTTGCCCCTAACTAAGCACACCTTAGTTCTAAATCACACAAAACAAATAAAAAAATCTAAACCAAAGCCATCACAAGACAGGTCAGATCCATTTCTTTATTCTTCTCCTCTCTAGAGTGGGAGTGTCTTTCTTGGTGATGTGGGAACTGCCTATTGGTTGCTAACGTTGTCCATCTGGGTCCCCTTAGGGTACTTTAGTTTTAAAGGACCCAAGTCGTGATTCAGCCAAGGAGGGGGCAGTAATGAGACCTGTTGGGAGAACAACACAGAGCAGCCAGAAATTTCTGATTCCCACAACTAGGAGAGGCTCTATGTAGGATTTGGGTAAGCATTGTCAGGATATGCAAGCTCAGCTGGAAAGTAGGTATGGGAATTTAAAAAACAATGTCTACTTAGAGATCGACTTGAAAGCTGCTAACATCTTTGAAGCTACAATGAGCTATTCTATAAACATCTTAAGGTAACACTATTAGCATTGTGGTCAATCTTACAAGTGTTTACACAGATTGCCTGTATGGGCTCTGCACACAGCCCACTGATTAACCGCGAAGTATAGGGGTCTGTATTTATTGTCCTTTGCAAGTAATAACTCCACTCAAGCAGCATTGGGCACATCTTGTTTGTACATATTGAATTTGCATGTTATGATGATATAACCCTGAGGTCCATAGATGAGGCTTTCACAAGCTATTAATCAGTTCTCATTACAGCTCACTTGCTTTCTTCAAGCTTGTAATTATGGTGAAATATGTAATGAAACTATGATTAGGAAATGATAACTGACCCTGCTAAAAAGCAAATTGTGTTCATGGCTATTGGCACGTTACTTTATTTTAATAAATATGTTTGGACTTCAAACTGGTACCTTGTGCCTAATGAACAAAACACAGAAAAATCAACAAAAACTCTTCATTAGTAATCATTTAATATTGGAACCCAAACTGAACTACTATCAATTGAAGATAAAAGGTTTCTTAGATTTTTCCACTGTAGAATATAGGGATGTTTTCATCAATCTCTGTGTGGCATACTATGCTGGTTACACAAAAGACTTGCTTTTGATCTCATTTGGTGCTTATTAGATCCTTAAAATGACTATGCTTTGCATATTGTTCATGCTATTCATCCTGTTTGATGTGCTAATTTCAAGAAACGTTTTGATTTTCTACATTTATGTTGTTAAAGCAGCAAAATAATTTGGGCTCTGAATACTGGATGCATTCATACTTTCTTTAGTGGAGCTTTAAAGTGTCATTAACACATGCTAAAAATCATAACTGGAATATGAATAAATCATCAAATAAACATATTTACCTGTTTGGGGTGTTTTCTGCTGTTTTAAGTTACACCTTCTGCCAGATGAATATTAGCTTACCGTGTTGGATTCTGTCTACTAATAAATGTTAACAGTCATTTTTCCTGCTCTTTTCTGTAAGAGGTAGATGAGTAAACCAAGGCAGCCGATATGTGATGGCTTTGCTACACTGATTGACAAATGCTGTACTGAGCTCATTTTGCCTCCAAAACTTCTCATTCTGAAATATTTACTCCGTCCAAAGGAACAAGTATGCACTACCTTCAAAACAGAATCAGCCAATTTTATTTTAATTCATGCAATAAATATTATAGTTTTTTTAAAGAATAAATAGTATGCAAGTTGCAATTGTCACTTTGTTTTTTTCTATAAATATAATTATTGAACTCAAAAAGTATAGACAATATAAACCTGATGGGGAGGCTCCATGGCTAATAAAAAAACTTACACAAAAAGAACAGAAAACTACAAGGTTGGCTCTTGTGCTACCAAACCCTGATAACCTGTGCAAATAGGGTTATGTATAGTGTGGTTTATGATCTCCGCATATGAATACTCCTAAGGCATAGAGCTAGAATAGAATGAAGCTTCCCCTACACAAAGGTCAACCTCGCTAGAGCTCAAAATCTCAGACCTGGATGAACACAGCTAGGACTTTTCACCAATGAAATATCAATTGGAATCAGTGGCAGTGGAGGATTGGTCCGGCTATAGTGTCCAAACATCCATAAACTTTCCCACACACCCTCTATTTTGGTAGATGTCCTGATACAGCAGTAGGTTGACATTAACTAACTGTTTCCTAAAAAAGAGGGATGGAGGATATGATTTCTTCCAACGCATTGCAACTTCAACCAGCTGTTTTAAAAGCATATCCAACATTTCTGTCCAGTTCTCCTCATGCTGGTCCAGTATATTAATCTGCCATTTGCGTTGGAGAGTACTGAGTTCTGAGGTAGTAGCTGAGGGTCTTGATCATAGAAGAGATAAGGAAATACAGGGCTTAAAGTTCCTGATAAATTAGGAACTTAAGTGCCTCCAGAGATCCAAGGATAGCAGCTTCCAACATTACAGAGGCATTATTAGTGTTAGGAGTATGCAGCTGCTAAAAAGTACTTATGAAAGTCCTGCATGTCATTAATAATGATAATACACCACTGAGTCCACAGAGTGAAAAAAAGGTTAACAAACTTCCCATTAGGGTCCATATGGATACCCCCCTGGAGAGCAAGGACTACGTAGAATTAAACCTCTTTTGCACCCAAGGACGCTTCAGTGTGTAAGGTGTATTTTTCTGTCGGAGGAGACTATGTGGTGCATGCAATTTAATGCACTGAAACATCAGGGCCCTCTTGAATTTTTAATCCCCTGATGTTCCAGAGCACAACCTTAATATTTTCTAGCTCACAACAACTCATCAGGGAGGACTGGGTGAAATGAGCATGTCTAAGGGATTAGAGCATACTACCCCTGAGGAATCCTGGAAGAAGTGATATAGGACACATAAGCCAACCTGAATTACCAAACTAGACAAGAACACCCTTGCCCAACACCCAGCTCACAACTAACAGAACCATATTTAGTACCAGGAGGCCTGTACCCTTAAACAAAAACACGGTAGTCTTGCTTATTACAAATAGTCTGTGGTGGGGTTATTGCCTCATGAAGGTTCCAGTGGTCTTTGGCAGACTTGCATTGGAACAGTTTAATCCAAATCAGAGTCTGTGAAAAACAAGGGACAGTAATTCATTAACTGAATACTACATGATATGGCACAGATATATACTGTAAGGCAGGGGTAAGCAGTTAACCCTTTCCTCCATTAGATGTGACTAGTGAGGTGACATTGAAGTAGTAGAAGGGAAGACAGGACAGGTATACCTGCATGCACTCTGGTAGAATCATCTTCAGGAGAATGTAGACTTGTTTTGAGAGAAAGAGCAGCAGAACAAGTGGAGAAATCAGTGAGAGTCCAACCAGGTTGACATGGCAGTTGGGGTATCAAAAAACAGGCCTTCATCAGCTTCTTTGAGGGTCCCTAGGTGACATTAGTGATCTAATAGATCCCTGAAGTCTCCATAAAGAGGACCTGTCACTGGATATGTGCTATCACATAGGGGGACTGTTAGCCTCCTATGTGATAGCAATAAAGTTAAGTGTAAAAAAAGTTTTAAAAAAGTCCTATATAAAAAAAATTAAAAAACACAAACTTTTTTTAAAGTCCTCTGCCCCATGTTTACGCACATACAAGCGCAAACATGCGTTGGGTAAGCCTACATGGAAAAATTACATATCATTGTGAACAGTGTGAGCAATAATTCTAGGGCCATCAATCACTATTAACAATATAGGTTTTTAAAGCATGCCCATGGGCTATTTTGGGTAAGGTCGTTTTTTGTGACTTCACAGGTGCACACAATTTTAAGGCTTGACATGTTTGGCATCTATTTACCCGACGTTACGCCATCTTTTTATATTTAACCAAAAAAATGGCTAATAATAAATGTTTCAAAAGATAACATAGGGAAAAGTTTTTTTGCTAAATAAAAACCCCAGTGGTGATTAAATACAACCAAAAGAAAGCTCTATCTGTCCCCTCCAAAAAGATATAAAATTAATTTTAGTCAGTCAAAGTGCCTCAGTGTTGAATACTGAAAAATGGCCTGGAAAGGGGGGGGGGTTTCCCCCCCCCCCCGCCCCTGGTCTTCACGTAGCTACACAAAACAAGATTTGCACTTTAAATTCCCCTTCTCATCATTCTTTTAAGCATGCACATTTTAATACTCTTAAAAAAAAAAATCAATGGCGATTTTGTTCTTTCAATTAAAGATAAAAAATATATTAAAGTGTAATAAAATTTATTTTTCAAAAATTATGAATTATTTCACCCTTAAAGCCTTATTGACTAAAAACTCACAAACCAAAACACTCCTGTTTAGAGTGACAATATTCAGAAAGGAGTCTTAAAGTCCTTTCTGAATGCCACGTTCCACTAGTGAACACCCCACTTTCCCGAGAGATGTCATTAGGTGATTCAACCCACTGACAACCATGTACATTAAAATATTACGCTGCTTGATCCTTATCTTTACTTCCTCATGTATCACTTGTCCCTCCCTTTTAGATTGTAAGCACTCATGGGCAGGGCCCTCCTTACCATCTTGTCTTGAATTGTATTGTGATTGTAATGTTTTCCTTGTATTGTAAAGCGCTGCACAAACTGCGCTATATAAATCCTGTATTATAATAATAATAATCTTTGACCATTTGAATGCCCGTGTAAGCACAGAGACAGAAGGCATGTGCATGTTAGGATTATCAATCTTGAATCTACTTTTAAAGTATTGTAAATCATGGTTTCCTTTTAGCGTTACCATTGTATTGTATTTCTGCTGAGTTGTGCTATTTATTATAATGTAATATAATATAGACAGGTGAATTTTTAGTAAGGAACTTACACATTTATGAAGGGAATGGCAAAAGTTCAGTACTCATTTTTTTATTTTTAAAGAGATCTATCAAAATAATAGAACAAAAAGATGTAGGCTTTAAATCAGGAGTGCTCACAATTTGTTGTGTTGAGATCTACTTTTCAAATGACGAGCTACATGAGATCTACCAATGAAAAAAAAAACCTCCCTCACTCTCTCTCTCCTGGCTGTCTCTCCTTGCTCTCTCTCTCTCCTGGCTGTCTCTCCTCGCTCTCTCTCTCTCCTGGCTGTCTCCCCTTGCTCATCCTCCTGGCTGTCTCTCCTCTCTCTCCTGGCTGTCATTCCTCATTTTCTCTCCTGGCTGTCTCTCTTCCCTCTCTCCTCTGGCTGTCTCTCCTCTCTCTCTCTCCTGGCTCACCTTGCTGTATTTTGCAAACAGTGTAGTGCAACAGGCAGTGTAAACTAATATTCTTTGATGTAATACATAACACTTCAACCACCTGTATCCACCAGAAAGGTGTCAGGGAGCTTGGCCCAGCAGACTCAGGCTAATAGGTAATCATGAGTGCACAGCTAAATACATATACCAAAATGGAATAAAGGGGCCACCATCCACACCCTTCGTGATCTACCAGCATCAGCTTTGAGAGCTACTGGTAGATCACGATCTACCTAATGGGCACCCCTGCTTTAAATGTACCCGTTGTGTCAAGCTGTTACATACTAAATAGAGAAAGTTGCAGTGCACATGTTGTAGAATGCAATGTTTAAGAGAGTCACTTAAAAACTCCACCCCTCATTGTCTACCTACTACTTTCTACTTTAAAATAACAGAAGATTTTGAATTACCTTGACAAGTAAAATATATCAGTTTCTTTGCATGTTTACATTTTGTTTATGGTTCTCCTAAGGGCTTCTCTCTACCAGATGCAATATTGTGCATTTTGCTGCATTTTACAACACAAGTACAATAAATAGATAAGAGAAATCCTACTGTTTTCTGAACAGTTTGTTTCCAACAATGCATTGTGTTCTAATGTCTAAGAAATAAAGTACTGTATGCTACATTTTTCCATTCAAGTCAATTCCATTTTTTTTTAAATGCAATGCACATTAACACGTGGCATGTTGTACAATTACCCTGTGCATTTTGGTGGGAGTCTGAAAATAATAGGGAGCAAACAATAGGGAGAAATATTTTGCATGATAATCTATATATACATTTCTACAGTATCAGCATATTATTTTTCAAACTAGCAAACTATGGTTTGATATAATTTCCTTTCAATGTTGAGAAATCAGTGCCTGCATAAATGATCGAGCAATGAGCTAAATGAGAAATTGGAAGAGGCATTTCCCTGCTTGAGTTTGACAGCTCTTAACATAATGAACTAATCTGAGCTGGGATCTCCTGGAGTAATTGTTTTGTTTATGTGTGAAATTTGCCATTTATGAATTCCTGCTGGTTTGTTATCACGGATTCTGATTTTCAGGTGAATAAATTGTATGCGCCTTAATTGTAGACAATATTAATGATAATAAAAAACAAGAAACATGAGCAGCTTTAAAATTTAAATAAACACATTTAAATCTAGAAATGTGTAAGAATTTTTTTGTTAGTATTAGCTTATTGTGGTCAATGTACAACAGAAATCAGACAGGGAGGTAGTAGACTTGTGCGCCGTCAAAAAATTTGTTTCGTTTCGTTCCGTTTCGTAATATCCATTATTTCGTATTTCGTAATTCGTATGCGAAACTCAATTCGGATTCGTACGAAATACGGATTTTCGTTAGTTTCCGGAACATTTTCGTAACTTTACGAACATTCGTTATGATGAAGTTAAAAAGCAAAAATACCTTTGTTAATATTGGAGTCGATGTGGTAGTTGTTTTTTTATCCGAAATACGAATTCCGTTAACGGATTCCGTATCCGAATTTCGTATTTCGGACTTAAAAAAAAACTACCATCAACTCCAATATAAATGTACTTTGCTTTTTAACATCAATATATAACGAATGTTCGTAACGGAACGAAAATACGTCAACGGAATTTCGTATTTCCTGCCTGTGTATTGTAATGCAACTGTCAGCAGCAGAAGAGAAAACCTCTGGTGATTGGTCAACCAAACGAAATACAAATTCCGTTAACGGATTCCGTATCCGAATTTCGGATTTCGGATTAAAAAAAAAACTACCATCAATTCCAATATATTAACAAATGTACTTTGCTTTTTAACTTCAATATAATGAATGTTCGTAACGGAACGAAAATCCGTCAACGGAATTTCGTATTTCCAGCCTGTGTATTGTAATGCAACTCTCAGCAGCAGCGGATCCGTATTTCGGATTAAAAAAAAAATCTTGTCATGTTGTTCAACCTCATTTACAGGGGTAATATTAGTTCCTGTTTCAAAGAAATTCGGATCCGAAATTCGTTAACGGAATTTCGTATTTCGGATATAATTCGGAAACTGCAATTCGGATTTCGTATGCTTACGAATTTACGAATTTCAGGAAAATTCGTACGAATTTCAGGAAAATTCGTACGAATTTCGATTCGTAACGAAACGAATCGCACATGTCTAGGAGGTAGCACTTCTGTAAGGAGAAAAAACTAACCCCTGTCTTCCACCCAGGGCACCTTGGTGAGGGTGAGACCATGGGATCTATTCACGAAGCTGCCACAGGCAGCCGAGTGAATGACCGACCTAAAGCGAAGTGAGCCAAACACTGTTCGGCTATTCACTTCAGGCTGGTACGGCTGATTTCAGCCGTATATCAGCTGAAATCAGCCGTACATCGGGTGGCTTCGCGTGGCTTCGGGTAGGCCGAACATGCTCAGCATAGATGCCGAACAGCAGTGAGTGAATAGCCGAATGCCGCTGAGCGTCATTCGGCTCGGCTGTTCTACTCTGTCCCTATGTGGGAACGAGCAGAAGAGAAAAATTGTTTAAAAAGTAGAAAAAAATAAATATAAAACGATTGTGCGGCGCTAGCAGTGACAGCTAGCTCCGCCCAACTGTTTTCTATTGGCCGGCGATTCTGCTGCCGTCAAAAAAAAAAAAAATTGCCATATGAATGCATTGCTAGCTTCCTATTGGCTATTTCAATTTACAAAAGCCAATAGCAAACTAGCTATTGTACCCGCCCTCTGCTGCTGTCAATCGCTAGTGGGGACCTGATGGAGAACTGCAGCAGAGGGCGGGTACAATAGCTAGTTTGCTATTGGCTATTGCAAATTGAAATAGCAAATAGGAATCTAGCAATGCATTCCTATGGTGAACTTTTTTTTTCTATTCCGACACGGCTCCGTGTCAGAATGGCCTTAAGACAAGGCTCCAAGGCTTTTATTGTGCTCTGTTTTCTTGTTGCGCTGACATTCACACCCTTATATTTCTTGTACTGGTGTTACTGAGTAAGAAAGTGAGGGTAAATGTTCCCAATAAGGGCATAGCAAGAAAGAGTTTTGGCTCTTATGGACTGTTCACATCAATGCATAGCGGCAATGCCATGAGGGTACCTGTGCGGTATTGGGCTTTGTGATTAGCCGCCCATTTGTTTTTAATTGTAATGCACTAAAACAGGATATGTAGCATTCTCGTGGCTCACATCTGCGTTTTGTGTTGTGCTACAGTGCAAGGGCATTGCAGAGCTTTAAGGTGTTGCTCAAAATAAATGTCACCACAATGCCTTGCACTGAGCTTGATGTATTAATGTGTGTTTTTACCATGCATTACCGCACTGTGCTGCTCTGGTGCAAGCTTTACCTACTTGAAAATCATAAAAAAGGTTTTGCAATGAATTAGGCTTTAACGAAACATGAGAATGACGTGATTTAAACTACTTCAGGTGCAGTAGAGTGCAATTATATGTAATTCAGTCCATGCCAATGTTACTTGCTACAACTAGGAGTAAATCCAGCTATGTAGGGATTGGCATCATAAGAACCTATCACAGACATAGCTCATCCACTTGGTTTGAAAATCCTTCTATGAACAGACATGAGTTAGACACTAAATCACAGTTAGTCCCATGGGTATGCATGCAAGGGCTGGTATCATATAATACTTACCCTAAAGCTGGCCATACACCTTACGATTATCTTTTGATTTAATTGATTTAATCAAACCCCCGTTCAATTTCCACATGTAGATTTCAATCAAGGTTCGTTAGCAATACTAACTGGCCGAATTTCGTCGATCGACAGAACGGATTTTCATTTGTGCATGTGCAGTGTTCATGTTGCGATTTTTCCGTACGAAAACGACACTAATCCATCGATTTTCGTACGATTTTAAAAAGGTTTTCCAGCCTGACTGATCGTAATTATGATCGTTCACTTCACACCAACTGGCCGATTATTGTACGAAAACCAGATCACGATAATCGCAGGTTGCGTGGGCACCTTAATTTCTTCATCACTCCATTTACCATAGGAAGCAAGGAAGATGCCCTTTGTAAGCTGCAGTCAGATCCCAATAATCAGACCTCACACAGGGCTGTGTTCTCTCATTCTTCAATGTAACAGTGCTGGTCCAATCATCAAGCACCAGCCCTGTCACACAGAAGGAAGGGAGTGAGTTACATAATGCCAATACCCAGAAAAACCTGATAGTTCTCTTTTCTGCTGACAGCAAGAGATCAGTGATGGAGCAAAGCAAATTGAATTTTACACAGGGATAAGGTCAGGCATTTAGGTGAACATGTTGTTTTGCCCTGTACAGGCATATAGTCTGTGCCCAGGCTATGCACACTAAAGTATTTGCATTTTCTGAAAAAGTAGTAAAAAGCACTTTTAAACAAGCCCTTATTTACCAAGGCAGCCATAGGCATTGTGGAGAAATTAGTCTTCAACTGAGGCACTGAAACCTTAGTTTTAATACTGTTACTTTATATTCCTACAGAATCTTCGCAGCCCGCCAGCCCTCTATTGTAAACATACAGCAGAAGTTTCTATGTTTTTAGAAACCAACTGAGAACAGTTTTTAGAGTTTGTGTTCTGATCTTTATATTTGAGGATAACGTACTATCTAACTTAGAAGTCAGAGATGCATGCAATGCTCTTTATCTGCTTGATTAGAATATGTAAATAATTGAATGTACATAATCTGTCTTTAAAAAAAATAAATCAAGGCAACTGGACTTGCAGTATTTTTCTTAAAGACGTTTCGCTGGTCATTCGAATCGCTTTCTTAATTCAGAATGACTGGTACATTGTGAATTGTAGAATGTACAATTATACAGCAGGAACGTTACAGATATACCTTGACCTAGATGAATGAGAATCCTTTACAGACGTACATAGTCTGGGCACAGGTGCACTTTAAACTGACTCAAGAATATTTTCATCATAAACTACAATGTTGATTGAATACTTCTAGAAAAAAATTAAGAGGAAGCAAACTAAATAAACAATAAACCAAATAAATAATGTACACTCATACCTTCATCATTTGTTACTTTTGCGCAATTAAGACACAGTTGAGAATTATTCCTCAGTATCCTGTGAAAGGATTTCTTTTTGGTCTTCTTTGCTCTGTACATGTCAGAAGAATTACAGTTTCTTCCACATTCCAGTAATCTTTTTATGCCAATCTGTAAATGAAGAGTATAAAAATAGTTTCACTTCTGAGTCATTATTTGATTAATGCCAGTTGCTTTTTTTATGTAAATACCAGCGTAATGTTACATATCTACATTTTAGAAAATAAATATCAGTATTCCCAATAGAAATTTGCAATATGAAGTAAACAGAAATCTACTTCTATATAGAGTAAATTAGGGATGCATGGATACTGGTTTTTCGATATCGAATACCGATATTTATCTTTCTGTACTCGCCGATACCGAGTACCAATACTGGTACTTCCGTTAGCATAGAGCTTGCTTCCTGGCCAATCAGGAAACCAGGCTGCGTGTCATTACCCGCTGCCTGGCTTTCTGATTGCCCGGGAAGTCGGCTCCATGCTGTTTGGCCGGCTCCATGCTGATAGGCTGGGCAGGTGGCTTCCTGGTATCAGCATTCAGACGCCCAAACATCATGGAGCCGCCTTCCTGGCCAATCAGGGAGCCAGGCGGTGAGTCATTACCCCCTGCCTAGCTTCCTAATTGGCTGGGGAGCGGGCTCCATGTTCCCTCGCAGGAGGAAATCTCCCTCTGACCGGAAGTTCCGGTATTAGGGGTAAGTATCGGAGCATTTGGGTGAGCACGAGTTCTCGCCAGAATACTCTGTATTGGCACCGATACTGGTATCAGTGCATCCCTAGAGTAAATGTAATTTTTCAACAAAGCATTTTGATCATGCTACTAAAAGGATCAAAGTCAAGATGACTAGAGGTGCATCTTAGAGCTTTCTTTGATTTGGTGGTTTTCCTAGACAAGTTCTTACAGCCAGTAGAGTATGACACATGGCATGACAGGCATCATCAAATGTTCTGACAAGATTTTTTTGTATGACAGCTCATATGAAAATTTACCAGTGTATGACCAGCTCTAGTGTGGGTTAATTTAGTGTTAGGGTTAAGGGTCAAAGCTAAAGGTTGAGAATAAGGTTAGGATTTATGGGGTTAAGTTACATTTTAGGGTTTTGATTTAGTGTCCACTTTAAGACAATTGTGCATGCAATTTCTTGCATGCTAACCCATAATGCAAGATGTATACATATTGCAGTGCATTCCCATTCATTTCCAATGGCATCCAAACATACATACGTGGAGTAAAGAAACACACCTACCCCTCAGTGCACCACAAGGCATTAAAAAGGAACAAGAGTGTTAAATAAAATATGGCAGATATCCAGGACTTCACTAGAGTGTCTCCCATTCTATGGAACTCTCCACCCCAACCTGTCTGTCTATCTCCCACACTGACTGCCTTTAGGCGATCCCTTAAGACTCATCTCTTCAGGGAAGCCTATCCCACCTCAACCTAACCACTGAACAATCACTTTCTCAAACAATCATCCCCGCACAGCTACCTCCTCATGTATCACTTGCCCCTCCCTTTTAGATTGTAAGCCCTCACGGGCAGGGCCCTCCTTACCATCTTGTCTTAAATTGTATTGTGACTGTAATGTCTTCCTTATATTGTAAAGCGCTGTGCAAACTATTGGCGCTATATAAATACTGTATAATAATAATATGTTTTTTGACCCGTGGCCGCAATGGAGGTGTGCTAACAAAAATGTAAGTTTTATGTCAGTTCTACATTTATATGTTTACTGGACACACATCTATCTGGTTATGTCTTTATCTATGTTCTATAACTATGTTATCTCTCTATTGATCAGGCAAGCCATGTATATATGTAGACAATGCAATGATTAAACGCTAGATAGATAGATACAGGTGAAACTCGAATAATTAGAATATCGTGCAAAGTTCATTTATTTCACTAATGCAACTTAAAAGGTGAAACTAATATATGAGATAGACTCATTACATGCAAAGCAAGATAATTCAAGCCGTGATTTGTCATAATTGTGATGATTATGGCTTACAGCTCATGAAAACCCCAAGAACCCCAAATCCACAACCTCAAAAAAGTAGATTATTACATGCAATCAATAAAACAAGGATTGTACATTGAACAATATCGGACCTCTGAAAAGTACAAGCATGCATATGTACTCAGTACTTGGTTTGGGCCCCTTTTGAAGCACTTACTGCAATTACTTTTGCACGATATTCTAATTATTTGAGTTTCACCTGTAGATAGATATCTATCTATCTATCTATCTATCTATCTATCTATCTATCTATCTATCTATCGCTATTTAAAGAGAACAACAGCAATCATGAGAACATGGAACAAACTGAATAGAGGAACTTTTTTTTTTCTTCCCTTTCCTTTTCTTTTCCTATGCAAATTACATTTATGTCATAGTTTTAGTTGATTCATCCATACAATGTCCGGCATAATGTTTTAATACAAGTGAATAAAACAGTTACCTGCATCATTTCCATATAAATAAGAAACTGTTCAAACAAAATAACTTTTTTTATTTTTTTTTAAACACACTAATCAATCTATGGCTGAATAAAGTACATACTATTCTTATAGGACTATAAATAGTGAAAAAAAATCCTTGTAAACCAGAATCCAACATCAACACAAATGTGACGTAAATTACACTCTAAGAAAAGTCAAATGTTCACAGTAAGCTGTAGATAATAAAGCAATTAAAATAACACAAACCTCCATGGAAAGTAGTTGTTTGGTCTGAAGGTGTAATTATTCAGTGTAATCTTTGGTGAAATTGAAATTTCACACCATTATAAATAGATTTATCTTTTACATTAAATGTGATGTGTTTTTTCTACTGAATGTGAAAACGGCTTACAACAATAGGACAAGGTAATTTCACTTTTCAGCGTACCATATTATATAAATAGGCAGTAGTCAGGATAATGTAATCTTCAAAACCTAAAAAGAAGCTGCTATTGTTTTTTTTTTTATAGTGCATTCGCCAACATCATCATCCAAATTTTGGTAAGGCTATCTAGTAGGTCACTGATCTAAACTAAACATGCAAAGTTCAGGCTTTACTAGCTGCATGCTTGTTCAGGTCAGTGACTCCAGGATAAGAGAGGATGAGCAAAGTGATCTCAGTAAAATTGATTTTGCTATGTTATTACAAGGGTCACTATTATCAAAATTTTGCAAAAACGTATACTCTCAGTTTCACTTATTGAGCTGTTTGAGGGAAATTTACTTTTTCTCTTTATTTAGAGGGTTTGGGTTGTTTTTTTTTGTATTTCAGTTGTTTAGTTTATTTGATTTAGCATTCCTTGTATTTGTTTTCTCTTTTTTGTGTGTATTTGATTGCTTATATACTGCTAGTTTAAGTTGTTTATTTTGATTTTTTTTATCCAAACCCAGAACCCCTCACTGAGATGCTTGCTTACCACTCTGTGAAGGCAGTTGTCTTCTCCAGTGACTACAGGCCATTGTTGGGCCTGAAATCCTCACCAGTGCTGGCCCATGTGCACAGTAACTTCCCATATTCATGAAGCACCTGATATTCTTCCTGTCTTTCTTTTTCCCTTTATAATTGGCCAGCATTAGCAGTACTATGACTGACTGGCTGTTGACTAGACTTGTTGCCTAGAGTTGTTCTTTAACAACAATTTCCTTCAAAGTCACATTGATTATATAATTTCTAAAGTGCTTTTCAGGTTCAGTGAACAATTTACAAATGATATTCTGATGCTAGGACAAGTAATCTAATGCAGTATCTGTCAGCCAGTAGTTTCCCCCTCCCCATCCACATCATCACCTCAACGTCAGTGAAAATTCCTTCCCAGGATATCTCTGATTACAACAACTGCATCTTATAACTGCCTGCCCTATCTGTTACCAGTCTGATTGCTGAAGGAAAAGGAAATGGAATTAATTTGTAGCTCAGACAGGACATGAGCATCAACTTTTTATTTTGCAGCTGTTATCTCACTATTAGTCTGTGAGTCCAACATTTTTAGGCTTACACCTCTCTGTTATGGTGCCTTGCATTAACACATGCGTGTTAAGGTAAGGCAGTACACTAATTTGAATGGGAAGACAACACACCAGAATGGACAAAGAAAACATACCTGCAGCCTTTTTCCCGATGTTGCACACCACACCAAATAGTGTGTTACTGTGTATTGTGGTGTGCAGCGAAGCAGGTGTGTTGTCTTGGTAAGTTGTCTTACCTACTCTTTTGTTACATAAACCTAAATAAGTAGTTATGCAAGGATGTAGATGGCATTCAGCAGTGGTAACTCATCTATGTATTCACCTATTCCTCACAATTAGTAAATAAGCACATGCCTAGTATTTTCATCAATGCATACTGGATGTTCTCTGATTGGATGAGGGGCAGTGATGTCACGGCACCACCCCATATCCAATCAGAGAATGCCTAGTATTTATTGATAGAAATACAAGGCATTCTCTGAATGGCTGCTGTGCTGAGCAAGGGGCCCTCTGTATTTTCACAGAAGATGGGAAGTCGCTCAGCACAGGGTCAGTACAGGACTGTCAGGGACCTGAGCACCTCCAGGTGGCAATGTGACTCTGGACTTCCTGCACTTCCAGGGCTCACCTGCAGTTGTCAGCAATTAGGCACACCTGGTGCTGATCTGGGAGGGTATTTAATCCCTCCCTGCAGTGAGCCTGGTGCCACAGTATTGTCATCATTACCTGCATCCTGTTTCCTGTGACCTGCTTCCTGCATCCTGGTGCCTCCTTGTACCCTGACCATTGGTCCGTGGCTCCCCTCGTGTTGCCTTGCTCCCCAGGTTCACTTGCCCTGTTACCTTTTGTGTGTGATTATGTTGTTCTGCATTTTAGTTGGCTACTATTGGTTGCTTGTGGTTACTTGTCTTCGGTGTGTTGAATTAACTATATGCTCATAAGCATTGTCTGGTGTGGTCACACATTTGGTTCTCCCGTATAGAAACCTGTATGAGGGACACCCGTGCACGGTATTCTGACAAGGAAGACTGCTGTTAAGCATAGTAGTAGCTGAAGCAGAGTTCATACAGTGAACACACTTTTAAAACTATTGTTAAAAGAATTCAAGACCCCCTTTCACCTCTCAAAACTCCTGCTATGTAAACAACAAGACTTCTTGCTTGCGAACAAGTCTACATGAGAGAATTATCTTAAAGCAGCATCAGTAAGACAACATCTCGAACTACTACTGACTGCAGCAAGACTGAACCTTTAACAAGTGACCAGGAATTCACTATTACCGAGACCCTGATCCACAACACTGATGTTTGTTTGTTCATTGTATGATTCGTGACTCTAAATCATTATCTACGTTAGTAGATGCTACAGAGTTGCTCACAGAGGACCAACTGCAAGTACAGACTAGTGCTGTCATTGACAAAACAACATCTGACATCTGCAAAACAGTAACATCTCTTCACTTGGTAGAGCTTAATAAGTACATCAAAGACATTGATTATACATGCCTGTAAAAGAGTTGACCTTAGGAACAGTTCAGCAACAAATTAGTCCATCAAGACGCAGCTGATTCAGCTGACAGCTCAAGCATCACACCAGAAACCCAGCTGAAAGGCCTAAGAAACTCAGCAGAGTTGTCTACATAAGTCATCTTGAAAGCACATCTTTTTCCTCACAAGCTTGGAGCAGAGCTGCCTAAAGATGGGCTTGTGAAGAAGTTCCTTCAACCAACTAGATAGTATATCCTATTTTTACCTTAAAGCACATTTGCCACCTTTGTGGACATGACCTGATGTCTTCAAGGAGTGTTGCAGCATATCAAGTTCAAGGCATCAAAGGATCATCTGGGATTTCACCTTTCCATTGTGAACTTGAGTATATATGTTACATTAATCTACTTTACTGGACAAACATAGACTTGTTGTGTTAATCCTTTGGATTATAATTATATGTCAGCTGAGGTCTGACATATTGTGGCCTCTCTGACTTAAGGATTTGTTGTGTTATAGAAAGTCAAGTTACTTTCCTCTTCTAAAGCTCTGCATCTTCAGTAGAACTGTTTAGTCCTCTCCAAGAAAGTAATCTGAGACTTCGTCTTCCATCATGGATTTATGTTTAAATCTGAACCCCAGGAAAAAATTGTAATTTACATACCACACTGATAAATTATCATTAAAAAGTTGTGTGTTATGTGCTCAGGGACGCTGCAAAGTTTAAAAATGTAAAAAAAACGAGACATTTAGTGAATTGGCAATAGTGAGAAGGGGCAGGTGATGCGACCAGAGTACTTCACTGCTCAAATCGCATTAGGTGCAGGAGATGGCATGCTGCAAGAAAAAATTTGTATACTTTGCAGTGGTCGTTATTTACACACCCAGTGCTGCGTGTAAATTATTAATTTTAATAATTATTATTTTTTCTAGGAATGTGGCTTTAAATGTGCATGTTTTCTCTTTATAGGTCTTCCTGGTCCAGAGGGTAAGCCACGGTTTATGGGCCTATTATTTTCTGTTTAAAATAGAGATGAGAAAAACCTAAAAGATTTCAGGCGGGGAGTGTTGTGTCCCACCAATTATCAATTCCTCCTACTGTTTAGAACTAATTAGCACAGTCCTAGCTAGACTCATTCTGCTTTCCTAATGTTTCCTCAGTAAGTTTGAGTTCATAGCAGAGATAGGGCTTATGAAAGTCATTGTCTTACATTTCAATAGACTGGAAAACATCCTCTCTGCTGCACTTATCTGAAGTAAAACTATGTTTGATTCATCTTGTGTCTTATTGAAGAGTTAAGCTGCCTGTGGATAATGCCAAATCAGCAAAGTGATCATACTGTCTGTACACATTGGGTATATGAGGTATCTAATTGCATATTTTTTCCAGCCATATATTTAGCCTTTTGGCTGAAATTCAGTTTTAAAGAAGATTGAGAAAGGCAAAAATTAACACTATCCCTAATGATTCCCTGAAATAATAGTCTTTCCGCTTGTAGATAACATAAACACATTCAAATACAAATATTGTATTCTATAGTTGATTAAGAATCAATCAGAGATAAACCTGTATTAGCGTCTCACCAGTTCCATCGCTGACATCATGCCCTGCTATCACCATGTAACATCACAGGGATTTTGGCATTCATGACAAGGCAGACAAGTAAAGGAATAGGGTTATTTACATTGCAATTTATTTAATCAATCACCACTGCATGTTATCCCTGATGCTTAGTTTAATCTCTCTGGGGATTTCTAAGTATGTAGATCAATGCTATTTAGCTGACATCTTTCCCTCTGTCTTTTTTTTCTCTTAAAGGCAAAATATAGCTTCTGCAACTCAGGAGTGGTTTTGGTATATCTGACTACATTGTAACACTTATACAAAAATACATACAGAAGAATCTCCTGTGTTTTAAATGCACAGATCAGATCAGATAAAGCCGAATTAGCTCATGTTACTGCAAATATACTTTATATGATAAAGTCATACAAAATGCAGGCAACTGACCTTGTGATGCAATCCATGTAGTTGAAGTTTGGAACAAAGCTCAACTACTCCTGTAAAATGTTGACTTGCAGTGTTCTGTGTAATGCCTGGGCATTCCTCAAGATCTCAGTGCTTCATCTAAACAGATGACCAACATCAAACACAATTGAAACAACGTTCAACTAGGAATTGTGGGAAGGAGCACAGCGGAGTTCGGCTTTTACATGACTTAACCTGTCTACAGTAAACGGACCAGTTTGAATTGAATCCAGCCTCCCGCACAGCTGGTATTAACTCTCTCTCGAAGAGCTACGGATACTAAAGAATCTTCTGCGCATTTGACACACTTCCAGCTCACACTGTCCATATGCTGTGTTTCCACCTACCAGCACCTACCAGTCTACTGTTTTGGATGCAGAAGGCTTTTTGGCATTGGTAGTTGTTCAAGATAGAGAAGATCAGCGGAGCGGTGTGGGCAGCAGGACAGGTAAGTCTTTTAAAAGGCAACATTTAAAAAAAATCTACGTGATGACAGGGTTACTCTAAGGGCTCGTACACACAATAACTCATATGTCTGCAACACACACACTTTGTTACAATAAGGAGCATTGTGGCACATTATGTTAGACAGCCCACCTAAAATGAATGGTAATGCACCTGCTGTATTTTTTTGGGGGAGCTTTTTACTGGTGAGCTGCAATGTAATATAATGTAGCTGGATTCTGGAGGTACATCGAGGTGCCATTTAAACACTACCATACCTTGGGTTAACGGGCATTTTACTACACAAAAACACAAAGCGATGGTGTGACCAGGCCTTTAAGTTTAAAGGAGAACTATGAGGATTTACACTCACCCTTATAGACAGAGCCGATGTATCGACTCTATAGATTGGGAAGTGAGCAAACACACACCGTCGCTCACTCACTTCTCGAGCTTAGTGGATCTCGACAGTATTGTCGGGATCCGTCCCGGCTGCGGAGCTCTCGGTATATAGCGGGCAATAGCCTGCTATATACTGAGCTTTGGGTCATGGGAGGAGGTTAGTATATATCCTCTCGTGACCCTAAAGGGAACTATGGGATAAAATAGTTACCCCATAGTTGTCTTTTAAGGTGCAGAATGCAGAACAGTCATCCTTATCCTCCCAGCACTGTTTGATGAGTTATTTTCCTTTGATAAGTGCAGAGACAGTGAAGTCAGTATTCTTGACCTGTATAACCATTTCAGGTAATTGACTCACAAAGTTGTGAAGCAAGGATATGGTTTGAAACAGCTGCACCTTCAAAACAGATTAGCAATGGGAGCTTCCACTTTTCAGTTCTGGCAGGTTCATTTGACCTCAGAGTGAAAAATGGACCTAATCAGGTCATGTGAACACACCAGGCAAATACATAGCAAAGAGATATCTTGGAAAAATGGAAAACGTTACAAACTAATAAAATTAATATGAAAATAAGAACTATTTTTTGGGGGGCACATAGTTAATGTGAATGACATTAGCAGTATTATATTAACAGTATTCAAATGCATTTAATATTTTTCCCCCCGAGTTCTTTTTGTTAATGTAACAAAGGGTGTTATATAACAGTCCAAAGAAAATTGTGCATTCTGTTTCATCTGTGAGTTTCACAGCTGTGAGAGGTAACTAGGGCAATACAAACCCAGAAAACTTCTTCAGAGAGAAATGTGACAATTATTTTGGTGTTCGGTGTAATAAATAGCAAAAGCAGGAGACGTGCCGGTGTAAAAACATGAAATATATGAATTGAACACTACTGGGTGACCTGTTACCATATTCAGTATATATTGTAGGAACTATTGGAATCAGGTTTCAGAAAAGGCTGTCCCCAGGGGCAGAGACAGTCCAGGGACTGGTTTAATGTTTTTTCTTCATTGTTTAAACTAGTAACTGTTTAGGTCTCGTCAGACAATCTGTCATTCATCAAGTGGAATCCCGACCCCATCTGCACTAAATGACTCTCCAGGAGCCACCACTACACTAGTTGGGGTCCCCCATAGACCCACCAAGGTCTTTTTACGTGTGCGTTTCCAGACGCACCATTCCCTCATTATAATCAGGACCTCAACCCCTCCAGCCACCAAACTCTTTCAACCTTTTTTTCATAAGTCTTTTTTTCTTTGACCGCCCCATCCTGGCAGACAATCGGTTTTGTGCAAAACACAGCACCTTTGCACACTGTTTCACAGTCCACAGAAAAAGTTTTTAGAGCATAATTTAAAACTGCAGCCACTGTAACTTTGTAAAACTGGCAAAAAGAAAATGAAATGCAATATGGCAACCTGGGGACATTCTGTACATAGCTGGTGTACAGAACACCCAGAGAAATGTCACTCTCTGCCTCTGTGATTGGCTAACTGATTTTCCTAGACGTCTGTACTAAGATACAAGTACAATTTTAGGCATCCCTTACAAATCGAAATCTCATTTTTGGTGAGATACTCCCTCAGGGTTAAGTACTACTATAGGAATGCAGACACTGCACCTTTCCTCATTACAGCACAGACAGTTAATGTGATAATTATAACCAACCTAGACCCTCCCATTCAGGGATCAGTTTAAAAAGGACATGCTGGGACAATGTGCTTTTTCTTCAGAACATAAAAACGTCAGAATCTGCGACAAAGTTTAGTAAAATCCTTGTAATATACATTGATCACCCAGAGGGGATTGTTTATTTCTCCACAAAAGTGGAGTTACTCTGTAAGATAAACAAGTAAAGTGGTACTAGCAATGTGTAACCATTCCTTGAATGGCTAATTTAAAGGCCAACTCTGGACTGGGCCTCCCTATCGGATAAGCTGCAATACATTTATCTTTTTTCAAGCAATATCGGGTGCAGTCTGGCAAAGTCACAGGTCCTCTTTGCCCCTTTCTTCCTCTGGCAAGGGACAGATCCTAAATGCTGCAGAGTACAGTGTCACGCTCTCTTCTGCAGCATTCTACTGTAAGTCCTTCTACATATAGTGGATTGAATAATGCTGGACAACCTGGAAGAGAAGCAATGGTATATTCTTGAACTAGGCAGTCTGCAAGGAGGAGGTGAGCATAACAGCTGGAGCTGCTTTTTTATTCTAAGTCCTGCTGGGCACTACATTTTTTATTGTGTGCCCAAGCTAAAGTTGGACTTTAAAACCCAACTCTAGATTCGCCTTTACTCTAAACTCCAGGTTGACATTACTCTACACATTTCCAGCCTCCACTGCACCACTTTTTTTGTTTTTAACTGTATATATAGTATAACTTTTTCCAATGGGTGTTTACATGGGACATCACATGTTCACTACCTTCTCTTCCATTTCCAGATCTTCGGTAGTGGCCAGGTCCCAAATGTTGCAATTAGTGGAGCCACATAATGATGAGTGTTTTGGTGGTAAATCTTGGGAAAATGCTCACAAGTCATTTAGGTTTGAGCTATCTAGATGCAGCCTTTCCTGGATAGAATTAGCTTTTCTTTCTTGTTGCCTGAAATGTTATATGGGGGTGAAGTTTGTGCTAACTTGTTATTGTAATTTTAATAATTGATGATTCAAAAGTTTTTCCAGCCATTGTCATTTTTTTGTCTAAGCCCATTTAATTATTTTCAGTATGTTGTGTCTAAATACCAAAAGATGATTGTGTTTCAATACACAGTTATTTTTTAACATGTTTTACAGGTATACAAACCATCCTCCCACAGAAGGATCCAATTTTACATTTTTATCAAAATGTCAAAATGTTTCTCTTCTTTGTATATCATTGCAGCTTTCTAAATAACAGGATAGGCAAAAAGAGAGCAGTGAAAAGTGCAGTTGTTGCTGATGGCACCAAGACCCCATGCCCTGTTCTTGTAGTGCAGGTTAGGGAGTGCCAGCTGTCAGCAGGTGATTTTGTATCAGACACAACTCTACTTTTCCTTTACTACAGATTGGGCTTGTTCACATGAGGGAGCTAATGTAGTCAAACCATCAGCTGCATATCTTTGGCAGTCGGAAGACACATTAAAACAAGGCAGCTTGTGAAATAGTCATTGTAATTTACCATCAGCTGCAGCTTTAAGCTTTATATAGTGAGCAGCACTAAAAAGCAATGAGAAAGGCTTAACTGGGAGCTTTATTCTTCTGAATAATCCAGCGAGTGGAGTGTGACACAATTCCTGGAATTGACTGGGGAAGATTGCTATGGCCAAGGAAGAGACTCAGAGATCTTCTCACTATGAGCTCCAGGAAGATGGCACTGGCTGAATCAGATCAATAACACCCACTTCAGACTAGATAGTGCTTAGCTTTTAACATGCAGTATGTGGCTTTAGTAACTATCAAAAACCTTGTATAGTCAAATAGGAAATACAGGTATCACTAACATAAAAAGTTTTCTGTATTTACAGTGAGTGCATCTTATGAGTTATCATTGTATTTTAAAACTCCGATTTGTCCATGCAGGCAGAGGCAAAGTAAAGATAAGTAGGTCCTTTGTAAAGGCAATGCATAGGTTTGCATAAAGTACATTTTGATATGACTTTACCATTCCTTGCTTTTCAATATTTTATTATTGTATAAAACACAGAAGTTTGTAGACTAACCACTAGTGGGAACTCTGCATTTTATTCAGTCTCATACCACCACACTGCATGAAGTGACACTAAACTCAGGAGTTAAATCTTAAAAATGCATTCAAGTACCTTAACTATTAACAAAAAAGTATCTTATTTGTGTATCACACAGCTATAGATCCTCAATCATCTATGGATTGGTGCTCACACTGTCCTTCCTTCTGGAGGGTGGCTAATTTTGTTTGACATTGTCCCTGTGTATGTTGTAAAGTAGCCACCGCTCCAAGCTCACTCCTGTGATAGACTACAATCTCACATTTAATTTACTAATATATATTGAGATATCTTTAACTCCTGAGTTTAGAGTCACTTTAACAATTGTTGAGCTATGATATCAGCCACAAAGCATTGTTTTCATGGAGCTGCATGTTGCATAGACTTAAATTGTGAGAAGGAGCAGTAAAGCACAAACATTAGGCAGCAAAGCAAAAAGTAGCAAAGCTGATCTCTTTTACCTGTAAATATAAAAAATACTTCAAAAGACGATATGTACCCAATTATTCTCTAAATAAAGCTAAGATTGCCACAATAAATGTGTGAAAAATAAGGAAAAATCTAAAGCAGAACTCCATGTTTACAGAAAACCCATTCACCTCCCTGAGGCCTCCAGTTTTTTTCCAGGTCAACCCCAAGCCAGACACAGCAACTATATTAAATCAAAACTTTTTTTTATTTAACAAATTAGGCATGGATCAAAATCAAGCAACTGATTGAGGCCTATAATTTAGAAACAATATAGAAATAATTCAGAAGTCTATAGGGGTCGTCTACCTTTATCTCCCAGCCGAGAGATGAAGGTAGACAAGATCCATAGAAGTTTATGGGGTTGTAATGTGCCTGTGCAACCAGAAGAGAGAGACATTTCAGTGCAAGTGTAAATAAACAATGGAGGCCATGGCAGTTCGATCTTGGCAAACATACATCTGAGGAGGGGAATGGTGGGATCAGTTAGCTCAGGGAGCAAAGGGGCAAAAAGATTGTGCCCATGCTCAGGGCAGCCATCAGGGGGGTACGGTCGATACTCATGTAAGGGGCCCGGGCAGCCAGGGGGGCCCGCCCGGGTCCCTTATATGACTATCGGCCGACGGTGAAGGGCGAAGAGGCGGAGGCCTGGCACTAGCAGCACAGGGCCCCAGCATTGCCAGAAGGAAGGAAAGGAGGGAGGGGAGGGATGCAGCCCTGACCAGCCCACCTGAGACCCATTCAGAGCCCACCATAGACAGTCTCAGATGGGCTGTGCAGCATCTATGGTGGGCTCTGCGGGGGTCACTCTCAGGTGGGTCTTGTGTCCAGCGTGTCACTAAGCCCTGCGCCCAGCACGTCACTAAGCCCTGCGTCCAGCGCGTCACTAAGCCCACCCATGGTTATTTTGCTTAATCGTTGTTCCAGCTCTGGTTGACTGGCACTGGCTGCAATTTATCCCAAAAAGACTGAGGACATTTAGAGGGGAAAAGGAAGAACTGTGGGTAACAGCTGCATGTTGAAGATAATTACTGCACCAAAAGCTTCTTTCTTATTATTACTTTTAATAGTCTCCTTATTTTAATGTATTTTTTTTTCTGGAGTTCTGCATTAAATAAATGTACAATCATCATGCAATTATTATTCAATTAATATGCAATTTAATCATCATCTATTTGAAAAAAATATTTAGGAAAGAACAGGAAACAATATTCATTTCCATGTCACTTTTGGATTTTCATTTGGATATTCAGCCCTGACCCTACATCGGTTAGCAGTAATTCAATAGACTCCATATCCTGAGAAATCCCTAGGGTCCTTTTGCAAAAGATTTACTATGTAAGAGCAGAAAGATATAGCACCCACGAGAACTGCCATCATCAAAATGACAGGTGAAATGTTTACCAATTTTAATCAAGACCATTTATTATTTTAATTACATTTTGGATAGTAACACCTGCTACAAAGACTGTTGAATGCTGTCTTCACATCATGTCTTTACATGCAAAGTATGCAATACTTTTAGTCCTGATAAGATAATCCTGCAGATATTATTAAAGGGAAAGTATGCTGTAAGAGAAATCAGCTTAATGTATATTCTATTAATCTGTATTGATATTTTAAAACATTGCTTCTTATTTCCTATGCTTCATCTAGTGGGCAAAATGGAGTATTACATCACACACATTAAACCCAATACCGTTCATTTTTGGTCCTATTTGCACAGTATGAATGTTCAGAAACATTGGGCAAATGGCTCTGCAAATTATTTATAAATATTCTTAATTCCTATCAATTATAAATATCCTATTTCTTTCAGTCTCTCAAATTATAAGCTATTGGATTTTGTTATTTTGAAATATAACTATATTTATCTAAAAGGCAAATAGCTTAGGAAAAAAGCACTTGTGGGTTTGGGTGTACTGAATCTTTTTGGTCCGCATTACTGAACGGTTTGAGGTAGCACCATTGCTTGCATACTTTGTGCTGAAATTGCTCCCTATCTCTCATCTCAAAAAGGTATTTGCTCATTGCATATAAAGGCTCTACTTCCTGATTTGAGGGGGTTACACAATGGTTGTCCTTTACTACTCCACTCTGAGGCTGATATTTAGACCGTTATTAAGCAGAGAGACAGGGCTGAGCTGAGACAGAGGTAGGAGTAGCTGCCACCTCTGGCACTATGCAGGAGGAATGGGGGGCACAGCTGGGATGAATCATTGCTCTCCCAGTGGACTCTCAAATTGACAATGATTGTTAGGGATGAGTTTCGGACTCACCGCTACCATAGGTTCAAAGCAAATCCTGCAGGTTTGAGATGCATGGTTCCCGTTAAATTTATGTGTAGGTTTGCCTAGGAGAATTTTTTAAACCATAATACATTTCATGGCCTTTGAGCTATGGCCATCTGGTTTAGAAGAGCAATTAAGGGGGCTTTTGGTTAAGCTAGCCCCCTCACTATAAAAAGAGGAAGGGCACAAACTAAGCATAATGTCACTGATTGGCTGCATAGTTAGACATCAGGATAAGTTAGGAAACTGTACTTTATTTCTAGCTTGATCTTTGGAAGCTCAACCCCTTTGCTGCCTTTTTTTGGCCATTCTTTTTATTGGGGGCCTTTTGATTTTCTTTTTATTTTGTGGTTGATTTGAGGTCAGCGGTCACTTTTATATTTGCTGTGTTTTCAACAACCTCACATTATATCACTCACATTCACCGCACGTCCTTGCCCCATAGATAAAATAAAAACGGGGTATACACTGGTTTAGATCTATTGTCATACCTCACAACTTTCTGAAATGAGAAAGAGGAACTACTTGCAGCATAAATGTATTTAGACAACGGACACACCCCTGCCATACCCCAGTTATGAGTACTAACACATCTCCTGATAAACAGAGTGCAGTGTACAGTGTCCAAGTCTGTAGTTCTGCATTGTCATTGTGACCTGCTCTTCATTCATATATAAATGAAGGTTATAGTTGTACCCCTCATTTACAAATTACTGTTGCACCCTTATTAAACCCTATTTTTTGTTAAACTAAAAAATACCCCATGAAGTGGGGCTACCCTTGCCCTGCAATGGTTATCTGATCATTTATGTCTGGGGGTAGCAGTGTAAAGGATTTTTACTTAACTGATCCTGCTCTCCCAGCAGTCGGCACCCTCCTCATCTCCCCTATGCGCCATCTTGATGGACAAAGCATTGGCAACCTTATGTATTAAGGCAGTTGCCAGTGACAGGGCAGCCTAGCTGGCTGCAGGATAAAGTGGGTTAATAAGTGTATATAACTACTTTCAGCGATTTTGATATGTTTATATGTAAATATGTTCAGCACTGTTTAGCCTCTACAATTGTCTCCAGCACCATTTTGGAGAAGCCTGGTGTCCTGATTGGACAGGAAATCTCGGGAGATTTGGTCGGCCATTTTGAGGTGGTTATCTTATATAGGAAACACAACCACGTTTGTAGTCAGGACACGTGTGGATGTAGACAGGGACAGAGACCCGCTGGTGAGGGAGAGTTAGGAAAGTGCAGGGAGAGTGTTCCAGCCTGTGAGGGATAGTTCAGGGTTCCTACGGAGGCCTGTATCGGTAATCCGGGTCGGATGAAAAGACTCCCAGTTGTTTATAACCAAACCAATGTCTCCGCTGTGAGTGCGGGAAGAGTGTGCCAGACCCCTATCTCCCTGTACGGAACGAATATCGCTGCTTCCGGGTAAAGTGCTATCAGCCTTACAGATACGTATTGTGTGCTTGGGTTTAGACTGTGCCAGTCAGTGGGAAGTGTCTAGGGTGCTAACGAATCCCACTACCGCTTACATCTGAAGTGACTGTACTGTGTACCTGTGTCTCCATGCCTGGAGTGAAACTGTTTGCTTTACTATTGTAAATATTCTTCATACTACCGGCCCTCCGGTAATAAACGTTATCTTGTTAAAAGTCAATTCCGTGTGATTCCCTCTGTGAAGCCGCCACACCCTAAACCCGCTTACATTTATAATACAGGGCTATTGGCCCTGCATTTTACATGATTACGTCAGTGGGCCCCCCACCACCAGATCTGAGGGGGAGGAGGCTGCAGGTGCTGGTCTTGGAGCCAGTGGGAGTGGGGATAAGGTAAATAAAAGTCCTCTACTGGTACCCTAGACCCCTTTTTTTTTGTTTTCCTAGAGATAGGCTTTATCTCCCACATCACCTTCTTTCCTTTTTTAACGTTGGAATGTAAACTTTTAAGATTGTGTTTGGTTTTGTAGACATAAAAAAGGTGCTTTCTGCTAAAAAAAACCCCCATACGTCTAGTGCCTTTATTAAAGGGGCAAATTACAGAGTAAAATCTGAACTTTTGAGAAGGTTGTGTCCGAACCTCCAATCTGTTCCCACTGCCTACATTTTTATTACCCCTTCACCATTATAGACTGCCTCACTGGTCAGTAGGAGTGTGCAGGAGGCAGAAAGGGATAGGCAAATCCCAGCACCAAAAGGAAATGCCAAAGCTTTGCCATTTGGAATAGCCCAGCATTCGGGTGAAGCAGGAGGAAATGAAGTAATGAAAAGTTCTCCATGTACGTACACCTCTAGCTGTTAGCACTTTATATCGGTCAGCAGCTTTTTTTTTCTGAAGTGAGAGAGTCACCTTAACATGAGTTCTCTGTAGTCCACTGCAACCACAATCCAGGGGACACCTGACAAGGCTATTTAAAGTGTATTTCCTGAAGGCTGTGGTAAGTAACTTTCTATCTGAATCCTATATTACCGATTACAATAAAACTCCCAAGTCAAACATTTATTTGATTGGTGGTTTTGAGAAACTTTTTATTAATGGCTTTTATTAACATCATGATTGTACAAAACAGCAACAAGCCTCCAGTGGGTTTGATAGGGAACACCTCTCTTGGATTAGACACTGGCTAGCACAGGTCTACTATTTTACCATTAAAAGGGAATGGGATGAACTGGCATAACACAGAAGATAGGATATAGTAGGACAGGTGTGTACCTTTAATATTTAATAACAGAATCATTTGAGAATTTAAAAATGCAGAAATGATCTATAAGTAGCTTTGGAGCTTTGAGATCAACAGTTTTTCTTTTAGTAAAGGTTTCCAAAAAGCAATTATAAAGGCTGTGACACAGTGCACGCAAAGCAGCATTAAGCAGTGGCACGCTGCCTTCTCGTGCAGTGTGTCATGTCATTTTTACTCCGGCACGTCAGCTTGCCGAGATAAAAAATGTCATCTTCAGCCAATCGGCTTGCGTGTATAAACCCGTGCGTCAGCATGCGAAGTCGGTTGTTACGCATTAGCCGACTGGCTGAAGATGCAGTCTTTCATCTGGTTGCACTGAGCTCACACATGCAGTGTGTCACAGGCTTATTGCATAGCTAACAGTAACTAACTAGATATCAGATTACCTAATTTCAGTTAAGAGATTACTTCTCTGTGGCTAAAGTGGATCTCTGCACTTCATTTCACTGCTGATGTTTTCAGTCATTTACTGAATAAGCTGAATAATAAAAATGATGAAACAACACACGAGTAAAACATGATATGATAACACATGATAAAACATGAGTATGTCCCTTGAAATCCTCATTAGGACACATCTGTAGAGTTTTTTTTCAACAATTAATCATAACACTCTGAGAACTGCAGAACTAAAGCACCCAGAAGGTAATGCTTCAGGGTAAGATTTATATTAACCAATTCAGGACGAGCTCCAATATTTTATTGTCCTGGAGTACTAAGTAGATGAATACCTTAAATATCACTTAAATGACAATACCAGTGGCGTAACAATAGCCATAGCAGCTCATGCAGCTGCTATGGGGCCCGGGGGTAGGAGGGGGCCCTGTTAATGGAGCAGATTAGGAAAACTAAACTGTGAGGTTTCCAGTACAAGAGGGGTGACATCAGAACTCAGGATCTGCCAGCCTATATGGAGAAAGTTAGCCGGGGAACCCCAAAGTGTTTCTATGGGGCCCTATGAATATTAGTTACGCCCCTGGACAATAAGTTTGCTAAAACACTGTGTATCAGGAACAATTGCCATTTGTTTTAAGTAGACAGCTTGTTTTCACCTTTTTCCATCCTTTGTTGCATTTTAGCACTTTGGATCTCCTGCAGCTTCTTTGTGGCCACTTCTTAGCTACATGTATGCACACCAGGCAGAGGTGTCCCCAGGCCGAGTGTCACCCGGTGCGGCCACCGGGTGTCACCCACTGGAATGCCATCACGCAGGCTCGTGATGTCAACATGTACATGCATGACGTTACGTGCACTTAGCTGCTGGCGGCCATCTTGGTGATGGATTCAGGCAAAGAGAGGAGGGGATGTTCATCTTAAGGACAGGTCTTCTCCCTTCTCGTGCAGCTTTCGGGCTCCCGGACCAATCGCCCGACATTTCAGAAGGGGTCATTTTGGTGTCACCCCCTCTGATGGTGTCACCGGTGTGGGACGCACCCCACGCATTCCTCTTGTGATGCCACTGACTCCCATGATGGTTGCATGGCATTTTTCCAGGCAGATGTCCTGATGGTGTCAACAGTGGAACATACCTGTGCAATGTATGTCAGCAAAGCCACTTGTAGTCTTCACTGGGAGAACTTGTGATAAGGTGTGACAAGGTGACAATGCAGGAGAACAGTTTAGAGACAGGAACAGAGTGTTGTCGCCCTATACCAGGAAGTGCCTGTACAAATGATCAGGTGCAATTTTTATGAAAACTGCGGATTTAAAAAATATTGAAATTGACTTTTGAAATGAATTGAAATTATTAAAGCTTGTATGAGAGTTTAGTAAATGGGTTTATATCTACTATAAGACTTGGTATCTGAAACTTTGTAAATGTGGGAGACAAATGTGTTGGCAATGTTCATGTATTCTACAGTATATGAAGCATAATGTTTATGTACATAGCGTAAAGCAAAATGTTTTCAATTATTAAGATATGCAGGGAAGTCTAATGAGACATGACCCAGAGGCTGGAACCTTAAGGGTGGTTTGAGCTTCATGGCACAATACACAGGCGTGCTTAGTGAAGCATTTATGTCGCTTTGCAGACAAACGAGTGATGATGATTATGTGATTATGTAATGTTGCGCAGTAGCTGGGCATCATTCATAGCTAAAATAAAAGTTGTCTGTCGTACCCAATCAGATTCTTACTTTCTTCTAGCACAATTTATAAAAAAATTAATTATCTGAAAAGCTCCGAAAACTATATTTCTCACAGAAAATAATGAGATTTTATTCATCATTTCTAATTTGCACAAAACGTAAGGGAAGAAATGGTTTCCGGGGGGCAACACAGAAAATATTTTATTTCAGTCACCGATTTTTACAACAATCATATCACTGTTGCTGCAGTATGTTTTCAGAAATATACACTTTATTGCCAAAAGTATTGGAATTTCCTTGCTACTAAATATTCCACGGTCAACTATTAGTGGTATTATAACAAAGTGGAAGCAACTGGGAACAACAGCAACTCAGCCGCGAAGTGGTAGGCCACGTAAAATGACGAGCGGAGTGAGCGCATGCTGAAGCGCACAGTGCGCAGAAGTCACAAACTTTCTGTAGAGTCAATAGCTACAGACTGTAATAACACTGAGCGGAATGGTTCCGTATGGATCTCAACTGAGGATAGACACCTGCTTCCCAATCATATAAGGGGAAGCTGGGAACAACAACTTCAGGTTCTGATGACGGTGATCAGTCTGCAGTTCTCTAGACTTACGCCTAATAGGGGGGAAGGCAAGGAGAACTGCTTTACATCATGCACCGTATGTTGTGATTTGCTTCAATACAAGATATTCCATCATACTCAAGAAGCGTATTATTATGACCCTTCCTAGAAGAATATATCATTAGAAAATATCATTTGTAACCAGTAGGAGACAATATTGTTTGTAACCAGTAGGGGGCAACCTCCAATTTGAGGCTGGCCTGAATACCAGGAAGTCAGGAATGTGCAAGGAACAATATTCATGCAATCAAGTTTGGTTTTTGATTCAGTCACTGAAACGAGGCCAGGATAACCCACACTGTGGATCCAGGATTATCCCACAAGCCATGCACAAGGAGATACTACTTAGGAGTAAAGCAATCGAAATCAACAGTATACACTGGTACTTGCGGTTTGGAGATAGGTTGGAGTATACACTGGTACTTGCGGTTTGGAGACAGGTAAATCAACAGTATACACTGGTAGATGCGGTTTGGAGAGATGTAGCTTATGCAGAGATTCCCCCAGGCTGTGTGGAGATCCGATGCAGCGGTTCTGGGGAGTCCTGGGAGCAGCTGGTGGCCATACAAGGTTGCCAGGCAGAGTCCTGAATGTGAGGGGGTCTGTAGGGCTGGCAGAGAATTGCTCAGCGTCCACCAACAGTAGGATGCTAAGCAATCAGTGAGCCGCGGCTTTAAGCTGATAGCAGGTGCGTGAGGGGGTGGAGCCTAGCAGCGCGGCGGCGCTGGACGTCGGCAGACTCCCTTGCTGGAACGCACAGAAGTGAGTCTATTACACAAACCTCCAAACTTCGTGTGACCTTCAGATTGGCACAACAACAGTGCATAGAGAGCTTCATGGAATGGATTTCCATGGCCGAGCAGCTGCATCCAAGCCTTACATCACCAAGTGCAATGCAAAGCGTCAGATGCAGTGGTGTAAAGCACGCCGCCACGGGACTCTAGAGAAGTGGAGACGTGTTCTCTGGAGTGACGAATCACGCTTCTCTATCTGACAATCCGATAGACCTGTCTGGGTTTGGCAGTTGCCAGGAGAACGGTACTTGCCTGACTGCATTGTGCCAAGTGCAAAGTTTGGTGGAGGGGAGATTATGGTGTGGGGTTGTTTGTCAGGGGTTGGGCTTGGCCCCTTAGTTCCAGTGAAGGGAACACTTAAGGTATCAGCATACCAAGACTTTTTGGACAATTTCACGCTCCCAACTTTGTGGGAACAGTTTGGGGATGGCCCCTTCCTGTTCCAACATGACTGCGCACCAGTGCACAAAGCAAGGTCCATGAGACATGGATGGGGGTGTTTGGGGTGGAGGAACTTGGCTGGCCTGCACAGAGTCCTGATCTCAACCTAATAGAACACTTTTGGGATGAATTAGAGCGGAGACTGCGAGCCAGGCCTTCTCGTCCAACATCAGTACTTGACCTCACAAATGCGCTTCTGGAAGAATGGTCAAACATTCACATAGACACACTCCTAAAACTTGTGGACGCCTTCCCAGAAGAGTTGAAGCTGTTATAGCTGTAAAGGGTGGGCCATCTCAATATTGAACCCTACGGACTAAAACTGGGTTGCCAATAACGTTCATGTGCGTGTAAAGGCAGGTGTCCCAATACTTTTGGCAATATAGGTTATATTATACAGCAGTGGCTCGGGAGCCACATATATGTTCAATGGTGCATCTACAAACTTCAGAGCCCAGGTGCAAGAAACCATGAAGGCCCCCCCAACCCCCCACTGCCATGGGATGGCACTATAAACAGGCACCGTGCGGTTAACAGGAAGGCTGCCGAGGACCCAAGCAAGCGCGGGACCTCAGGCAGCCACTTCCGTTTAAAAATGTAGTGCAGGTGTTCTGTCGAGAACGCAGACCCAGTATCTGCGCTTGTGGATGGGATTAACGAGGAAACCGGCATTTATTGACAAAGTATTCGTTTGTAATTGTTAATTGTGTCCGTTAATAATATGCCATCCATGGCAGTAAATGATGGATGGCAGTAAATGATGGATGGCAGTAAATGATGGATGGCATATTATTAACGGTCACAATTAACAATTTAAACAAAATGATTTGTCAATAAATCCCTGTTTCCTCGATAATAATGGTCTGTGCACAACCATTAATCACTTCAAGACCAGGTGTTTAGACCCCCTTCCTGGCCAGGCCATTTTTCAGTATTCAGCGCTGCGATACTTTGACTGACGTTTATTCCGTCATGCAACGCTATTGTAATATAAAATCAATATTTTCAAATCAGTTTTTCATATTAAATCTATTTACATGTCACTCCACTGAAGAAATGTGGAATCTTCCTGCTTAGTATTTCTGATCAGCTGTTTTTTAGCATGGCCAAACAATTCAATGGACATGAATGCTACAAGTAGCAGTAGCATGGGTTTTCTTGGTGTGACTCAGATTATGTTGTGAAACTAATACATTCTGAAACATGCTAAACAGTCATGGAGCTGCACAACTGTCACATTTTGCAATGTATTTAATAAAATGAAGAACTCTAAAAATAGTGATCAGAGTGATGTACTTTCAACTCAGGTGTGAATATTTGGAAATAGAAAGAGAGCGCTGGACCTGTGTGATTATTCTGCTGGTGTTTATCATCCAATAGTGGTTAAGTGATGTGAATTTGTGTATTCTGGCTTATGAAAAGGCAGCTATCACTGGTCTAAGGGTTTCCACAGTATCCTTGATTCAATAGTGAACACAGTAGAAGCGACACACCAATTAAAATAGTCCAGATACAACTTTATTCCACTAGGGTCAGGAGACAATAAAGATGAATAGCCAACATGTTTCGGGGGTCCACAACACACCCCCTTCATCAGGGCTTAGTGCGAGAAATCATGTATGTGGACTACAATCCCTGCAACTTGAAATTTAGATTGTGATCAGCTAAGCACTGCGCTTAAATGTGAACTAATTTAAAAAGTAATAACTGTAGAAAAAACAGTGTTGATAAATAGAAGTGCTAAAAATTAAAATAATTAATTTCTAAACACACCCAAACGTTAATAAAACTAAACACACAATGTTACCACAAACTAGTAATAGAAGGGTTATTGCCTCCAATAACAGCGATAGAGCATCAATTGTGCATTAAGTTCTTGCACGCAATCACTAAAAATTCCTCCAAGACTCTATAGTATAGTAAATGGTTAAATCCAATCCCAAATCTACCAAAGAGTTAAATCATATCCTAAATCCACCAAGAAAGTGTCTTCACAGCGAACCATACCATAGTGCCTTCAGTTGCACAGCATCATGCAATCTCCTCCAATAACCTTCTATGAAGTCAGGGATGAAGACGATCCTGTGTCTGGAGTTTATATCCACCACTCTCCTTTTCCAAACTTCACGGCTCATAGAAACCGGTTATGACTACCCATAGTAGTATATTAAAACCAAGTTTATAAAAACATTACAAATGCACTTACAGATTACAGGAATAGAAAACACCAAACAATCCTCCTCTCCAAAACTCGTGCCGGTATGCTATGCCCCCACTGACGCATTTCATCACTTCCTGACTTTCTCTGTGCACGACTAGACCTTTGCCCTCTGCTTACTTTTTTTGGCCATAGCTTCTATAATTCAGCTACTCTTGATGACATGCAGGTGTGGCCAAGCCGCAGAAAACCATTGAGAACGAATGGATTTCCCAGGTTGTAGAAAGTTGAGTGTCTACGAGTGATGGTATTCATGGAGTTGCTTGGTGGTGCACCAACTACACCTAACTGGCACCAAATTTACACAGGGTTTCTGAGTACTGAAATGGTTTATGCTTTTGAATAAAAAAGTACAAATACTCTTTAAGGTCATATAAGCATATCCTTTAGTAAATAAGGCCCAATGGCTCCATACATTTAAGTACCTTAGTGCAGCATTCACTTTGCTGAACTGAACACTTACTGCAGCAGGTGTTGATACTACATACCGCATTTCTTCTATTACCTCCACCAGGCAGGTACTAGACATGTGCGTTTCTTTTCGGAAAGATTTGTTATTCGGACAAATTATTATTATTCGGGAATTCAGATATATCAGAAATGGCAGAAATGAAAAATGCAAACAAATCTGAATTTCCAATAACGAAAATTCTGGATGAAATCCGTTAGCAGTAGTATGTATGAATTTTCGATCTGGACACATTTTCGTTACAGCAAAGTGACATTAGACAAAAGGGAAAAATTATTAAATTTGTTTTTTTTTTTTACAGTCCACAAAAGAAAAAAAAGAAAAATCGTGAGGTTCCTTTAGGTCTGGTAAGAAAGTTAGGAGGGACCCCCCCAAGTTAAAATAAAAAAAGTGGATGGGTAAAATAAAAAAAAGTGGCTGTAGGTCTGGTGTGGGTTGTAAGTGGGAACCCCCACCCCCCCAAAAAGGGGAAAAAACATGATGTCCCCCTTAAATTTCTACCAGACTCTTGATCCGAGCACAGGCCCCGCAGGGCAGGAAAGGGGGGGAGGGCGATTGAGTGCCCACCCTCCGTGTGCTTTACCAGGCGACGTGCCCTCTGCACTAGGAGGGTGCCCCCCCCTTTCCTTCTCTGCCGCACCTTGCTCAGATCAAGGGTCTGGTAGTAATTTAAGGGGGTGCACTTAATTAAAGGGGTACCCCGATGCAAATAAGGCCCCCTACCTGCAGATCCTAGCAACCACCAAGTCAGGGGTTGTAGGGAAGAGGGCTCGGCATAGTGGGACCCTCCCAATGCTTAGGGCACGTAGCCCGGTAAAGCGCAAGGGGGGGGGGGCTTGTTGCTCGATCCTTCCAGCCTGTGCTCAGATCAAGGGTCTGGTAGGAGTTTTAGGGGGACACCACTGTTTTCTTTTCCTGTTTTTTGAGGGCGGGGTTCCCCCTAAAGGGCCTGGTATGGCTTTTGGGGGGAGCCCCACACACTTTTTTTTATTTTTGACTGGGGGGGGGGGGGGCCCTAACATTCCTACCAGAACTAAAGGGTCTGGTATCAATTGGGGGGCCGCACGCTCTTTTTTTTTTATTTCTGTGGACTGTAAGAATTACAGATACCTTCTGTCCTATGTCACTTTGCTGCAACGAAAATTTGTCCAGAATGAAAATTCGTACATACTACCGCTAATGAATTTAATCCAAATCCGAATCCCGTAACGCATTGACTTTTGGACCCATATCTCGAATTACGAAATAACAAAAAATCCGAATGAAATTGAAACAGAACAAAAAATGTTGCCAATGCACAGGTCTAGCAGGTACCCCTGCTAAACAAAGAACCGAAGACCAGGTTGCTATGGGAAATTTAAAACTTGATATTTTGCACACAATACATTCCCATTTCTTTATATAGTCTTTGCAGAACTACCCTCTGAAAACAAATATCCAAAATTAGTGTTTTGATTAGTTAATGTTTGATAGTAATCAGAACAGAAATTTTAGCAGATGTTAAACCTCTCCTTATATTCCACATCAGAAAGATCTAAATCTGAACTGTCTAGGTTTCACAGAGATTGTCCACATCTACTCTTCAAGGACAAACTGTTGGGACATCTGCTTGCTGCATGCATACAGTAATTAAGTTATCTATTACATAATGTAATTAGTTGATAAAACAGTTTAAATACCTCTACAATTTATTCAATTTGCTACAGTGAATTCAAGCTAAATGAATTGGGTTGCTCATTTTTTTAGACCTGGGGCTGAGAGATAAATGGAGCTCGGTAAATAATGCTGTGCAGGTTTTACAGCGGTCTGGGAAAAGTCAAGAGAAATAAGTAACAGGCAATACAGTAACTGCCCATGCCTTATTCATTTGAATTATTCACAGTGCAGTTCCAACTGAGAAAGAGATTGGCTTGTCCCAAGGCTCCCTATTGGTCAGCAAGGTGGTCCATTACATTAAAGGACCCACATAAAGGTTTAAGGATGGGAAGGGGCAGACTTTTATAGAAAAACAGAGATTTACATATATATTTAGCTGACAGTATTTCTGGATTACTGTTTATTTGGAGTTATCAAGAATTGTATTGGGAGCAAAAGTGATAATTGAAACATCTAGCACGGTATGGGTAAAGACAGAGCAGCAAATACTCCACTCACTGCTTCCAATGACTGTTGTTGCTTTAACAGATTTTAAGCTCAGTGCAGACTCCTGTGATAAACAGTAAGCCGTCACATGATAAGCGAAATGGGAATTCTGTAAATGTCAGTACAAGGGGATACTGTTGCCATGGCTGTAAGGAAGAAAAATATTTTTTTTATAGTTTTAGATAACCATATCTAATTGATCAAGAGGTATGTTACGGCACATTAACCTACACCATAACCTGTGTTAAGGCACTGCAAGCATGTGAATCCACATTAAATGTTTAGCTAGAGGATTAAGTGTTTAGGGGAGGGTAATGGGTGGGATAAAATGCTGACAACTCCCCTTTTTACTCTTCTTGTCTCGAAGAATGGCACCAACGGCTAATATGCTAATCAGCTAAAACCATGTGGGAAAGAAACTGATTTTTTAAGAAGGTGCTACTATGTAACGTCCTTGTTTCTCCCACTGGAGATAAATATGTGTATTTCAGATACCAGTGGACACCAAAGGATAATACGTTATATGAAACTTATTATCCTTTGGTTTCAGCTGATTAGCATATATGAATGAGAGCACATCATACAAACAGATCTGCATACCTGAAGATTTATAAAGCATGTCTATATATAGCCACTGTAAAAATCCCTACGACTACATGCCTTTAGTTAAACAAACATGCAATAGGGAGATATGCTTTAGGACAGACAATGCTACAAAAATTAGGTCAGTGACCAATTACTTAAAGTTGGTTATGCATATGCATGATGTGCATCAAAGTAACACGGATTTGATTTGTTTCAGAGGTTTATAGTATGTTCTGGGTAATTCCACATGAAGTAACAGGAAATATAAATCAGTTGAAAGAAAGCTTTGGTGGATGCAAAATTATCAAAGTGGATGCACCAAATACATGATCTGGCCCTGTAATTTCCTGAATGATGTTAATGAAATAATGGAAACAACATATTAGCCAACAAAAATATTGACTGATTTGTGATTTCTATCTTTTAAAAACAGATTTAACACTTCCAAATTATTACCAGATTAATTTAGTGTTACTATAAGATTTTAACATCACAATTAAAGAAGAATCATCACCAAACAAATCTTCAGTTCCTTCGGTAACTCCCCCGCTCTTCCCCACCTCTGTCTGGCATTGCTGCTCACAAGGAGACAAATAGCCAATTGTTTTTTTATTTTGCAGGATGAGGCCTAAG
>NW_017306910.1:636616-641302 GCF_000935625.1 Nanorana parkeri
AAAAGGCTAGTTGCACTCCTTACCGGTATGACCCCGTGATCGGGGAGGGGTGCTCGGAATGACTGCGGATGGCGCCGCCAAATACAGATAATTGCAGAAACGTCACCAGCAAATTGCTATGCCTGATGAAGGGACCCTGTGTGGCCCCGAAAGCGCTTGTGTAACTGACATGAGTTTGCAATAAAATCTACGAACTTTGATCCTATAAGGATTTAGTGTGCTGGTGACGTTTCTGCAATTATCTAAGTTAGCACAAGTCTCCTCTTCCAAGGTAAAACAAACTGTGAAGACTAATCTGGAAGACATTTGCATTTACTGTGCAAGCATCAAATGCACACATAAGGGAGCACAAGTTAAGATGCAATAAATGTGTACATTGTTGAAGGAAACTCTAGGACCATGAACTAAACATTAGCAAGACATTCAGCTAAATTTTAGTTAAGGGATGACTCCAGGAAGGAAAGTTGTGGCTCTCATACACAGCCCCTGTCTGTTCTTGCCCATTCACGGAACATCTTGTACACTGTCAATGGTTCACAGAATAAAAAGCATTCTGTGAATGAGCAAGGGCAAAGAAGGGGCACTGAAACACCACTGCAGCTTCTGTGTATGAGAGCCGCAGCTCTCCTGATGCAGTGAGAGCTATACTTCCTGGCGTGAATGAAAGTGTAAACATTAAAGATAGTACAGAGTTTCTTAAAGTACCATACACATACAAAATACTATACAAAAAAGATCTTGGAGTGTCCATGAAATAAAAAAAAACAAACAAACATAAATACATACTGCAATTTCCAAGTGCTCAGAAGCTCAGCTCTATCTTCCTTTTGCTGCTGGGTTTTTCAGGCTGCATGTGAAACAGCGCCAAGCAACCCACTTCCTGTAAGTACATGGCATAATGGATACACCCCATGAAGTGTGGGGTTTACAGCACTTCATCATATAACAGTGAGCATACTGAGTTTAGAGAGTTCATTACCTGAGTTCTAATTTATGCAGGAGTAAGAACTGCCCATTGCCAGAGGCAGAAGAAGAGTAAGAGTACTTTTGTTGTCACATGATCAAAGAGAAGATACCTGGGAAAAAAACCAATTTGGAGCTGACCTTAAATCTTCATTTACACCATTATAAAAAAGCCCCCTAAAGCATCAGATTCCCAACCAATACGAAACTAGAGAAAACTAAAACATATTTCCTCTTAGAGGAGCCTACAAACTGCTGAAAAAAAAGATGAAAAGAAAAATTAGCATAGACTTTAACAAAAATAAACTGTCCACCAGTTTAGAGACAATTCCTTTTCCAATGTTACATCTGCAAGATTTTAGAATGCTCCACAAAGTAATCAAGGTCAGCAATAAAATGAGCCTAAATGTGCATTGTATGTTTCCTTATTGGAAATGATCTTACTTCACCTAATCACTAGAAATCATTATTTGTGCTCATTTGATTCTTGTGGAACTAATTTACGTACATAAGATGCGTTACTGAAGTATCTTATATCAGTAGACATGCTTGGTCAATGCTTCTCTCCATTACATCTTTCAGTTTTCTGTTACATATCCCCATTCATACTTTTTTTTATCAGCATCCAGATGGCCTACCACATGGAAAAGTCTTGACATGAGCCCATGCTCCCTATACTGACCCCAGGCATTTGTCATAATTCTTCCTTAATCTGGTGAATCTTTCAGACCTTTTTTTCATCACTTGTCATCTCCATGGCTTAACTGCTCTGTTTTTTCATTAGCATGTTAAATACTAATCACCATCTTAATGGGATCCTGTTTGAAAATGTATGGTGCAGGACAGAATACAATAAATAAATAAATAAATAGTTATAAATGTTATATCTCTCCCTCTCTCTATATATAATATATACCGTATATACTCGAGTATAAGCCGTCCCGAATATAAGCCAAGGTACCTAATTTTACAAAGTTTTACAAAACTGGGAAAAAGTATTGACCCGAATATAAGCCGAGGGTGGGAAATGAGGCAGCTACTGGTAGATAGATACCATTACAATTACATTAATATTTATTTAAAAAGCTGTGACCTGCCAAAACATTGGTGTTATAAAACAGCTTTATAATCACTGCTATGCTCTCTAGGAACCCCCTTGAGTACCTGCTCTATCCTGTGGTAAATATACCATAGTAATCGAAATTATTCAACCACCATTGCAAATTAGGTTTGTTGGCAAAATTTACAGACGTTCAGCTGTTTGCAGTGAGCAAACCAAACAAAAGCAATTGAAATAGGACAACACGACAAAATGGTTTCCCCAAATTCAACTGAAAATGAAACTTTTAATGATTTCTGTAGTCTCAAAACTATTCAACCCCTTCATGATAAGCATCTTTACTACTAAGTAGAGCACCCTTTTGCTGTTATGACCTGCTGGAATTTAGATGTGACACCAGCTTCTGGCAGCATTCCTGAGGAATCTTAGCCTATACCTCATGAGCAATGGCCTCCAGTTCACTAATATTCTTGGGTTTGCATGCTGCATCCACTTTCTTCAAATTCCACCAGAGATTTTCTATGTGGTTCAAGTCAGGTGACTGTGATGGCCACTGTAGAATCTTCCAGGACTTCTTCTGCAATTAAGCCTTGGTGGAATTTGAGGTATGCTTGGGATCATTGTCCTGTTGGAAGGTCCAATGGCGCCCAAGCTTCAGCTTTAAATATATATATATATAAAGGAATACCACACAGCTGATTTCTTTTTTATAATGCAAACTGTGATTTAGTATCCAATGCATAGGTAAGTGCAGCTACATTGACATTTTAGGCATCCTACATCCTACCATTTTAGGACAGGAACTGTTTATCATGCAACTAATGTCCTGTCACATATCCTTTAAAGCAAAATAAATATGAATCCTAAAAACATGTATTGGCTGCAAGCGTTTTCCAAATTCTGTGGAGCTACAATGCACCTCAGTCTGGGAACCCTCAAAACATTTGGCTGTATGTCACAAAAAGCCTGCAAACAGACAAATTATTTGCAGTGGAAATCTTTCTCGGGTAGTATATCAAAACAGTTACATTCCTGCAAACCGCTATGACAGAAGATGACACAAAGAAATAATTTCCCCCCAAGCATCCAATTATCACTTTTCACGTAGTCTCTTGGACCTCAGGCTGATAAGCGAGAAGAAGCTTTGGGAAGACTCTGAAGAAATCTAAAATAGGACAAATCAAATATAAAGCTGCAAAATCAAAGCTATAGAATAGCTATCCTTTAACATTTTGGGGTCACGCTGTGGCCCCTATTATAAATAGCTTGTATTTCGATTCATTTGCAGATCCTACAGGGTTGTGCTATTTTCTACTTTGAAATACAAATGTTTTTTGCTATATAACTAAGCGCTATAATATTATGTTGTCAATGTATCAGAGAAAGCAGCGCTCAGGTAATGCCATTATCCTGGCATATGATATATTACAACAGGCCAAAACATGGATCTCTGAGGATCAAGATTAGATGGCCCTGTGGACCCCTGCTGCATTTAAAACTGCAGTAAGTTAAAATTAAGCATTCTGAGTTTAAGAATACATTAGAAGAACTTTAGCAACTTTTATTCTGTGTTGTGTAGACGCTGCTTGAGACCCAATCTTTTAAAGGTGGCCAGGCTCTAAAGTGGTTTGAGGTGGAAAAGCAAGGTAAGCAGTGTGCAATGAAAAATTAAATGTGCAAAATCCAGTTTGGCAGGTACAGCTTTAAGTCAGTGATCTCTAGGGTCTAGAATCTCCAGCAAATACCCAGTGACTAATGTGTTTCTGGGTCTTGGTCTGCAGCTGGCTTTTTGCAAAAGATCTCTGACGCCACTGTGGAGACAATGGTGCAAGTGGCTCATACTCTGAGCAGGTAATGGGTACATGTGTCACAGGTAGTTTTTGCCTTTGGAGATAGAGACTAAAGCTATGAATCTACCTTAATGTAAACCATTTTAAAGCCAACCTTACCATTTTCAAAGGCCTTTTAAAAGCCTGTAAAGTCTCTTCTATTCCCCCTTAGGTGACTACTGTTTCACAGCAGTGGCCAGTACTAAGGATGTAACTCTGTATTATGGACCTACATAAAAAAACATTAAAACCTCCACCCTGTCTCTATAACTGCTATCTCAAAGAGCAAGTACTCTAGTACAGAATACTAATTCATTTAATGGTAAAATTGAGGTTCTCAAACTATAAAGGCTTCCATTGTATTTAAATGTATTTGCCAAACTGTTACATGCATAAATCACTGTGTAGCCATACTTATAGTCCCCTGTGCTTCTGGGCCCTATATCAGTTGCATGATCTTCTATGGATATAGTTACACTCCTGGCCGATACTACTGAAAGACTACTGTTCTACTACAGTTGTGAAACTCCATTAAAACCACCTTTCAGTATAACATGACGAGCCACAGACACAGATCTTTGTAACCACGCTGTGCCACACTTAGAATAAACAGTAAATGTAATTATCATGTATGTAATTTGTATGCACATTTTAGTTTAGTTTATTACTTGCAAGATTACATAAGAAGGAGTCCATTAGAACAGGACAAAGTGATGTCCTTGGAACTTGCCTGCCCTACACCCATAGGCGTGCTTAACCTATTGCATTAGGGTGTGTACACATAAGTACAAACACATATGGATATATATATACATATATATATATATATATATA
>NW_017306910.1:641354-666093 GCF_000935625.1 Nanorana parkeri
ACACACACACACACACACACACACACACACACACATATATAATGTTTTTCCCTTACGTCTTCTAGTAGGTGCAGTAATGAAGCAGGGAACCTGGCAGAGAGACTGGCAGCTTTGGAAGCCGCATCCATGTTGCCTCACAGCTTCCCAGGCACTGAGGATTGCAGCTGTAATGTGAGGAATGTAAGTGCAACTTCTGCGCTCTGTGTCTTTGTGATCTCTCTACCAGCTCAGTGACTAAAAATATGCCGCCTGCTATGCCGGTTTCGATGTTGCGCTCGGGGTGAATAGGGTGTGCCCAGGCACACCTGACACACCCCATGTGCACATCTTCTGTATGCCTAGACCTGAACCTGTCTGGCTTATTCACATATGCAACAGAGGACAGAATGGCTGCAGTTACAGTTAAAAACTCTTACACCAATCAATTTGCATGATTTAAACCTAGCCTGCTGAAGTCTATTTAAAAGAGACCACCATATCTCTTCATCTTCTGTCTCTACCCTTGGACTACAAATACTTTCATTTGAAAGTTTATTGCTCCCATGCCAAGTTAAAAGGCCCCACTGCTAAGCAGACAGGGTAAGCGGGGAGTATAACTTTTTTTTAACACCTAGACGCGAACGAGCACTTAACCCTTTTAGTGTGGGGGTAGTCCCACTGCCAGGGTTAATAAAAAACATTTCTGGAGTTCTTCTAAATTGATTCCAGTAAATAACCCCTCATACTCCATATAATTCTATTAAATTTAGTTATGTAGACAATTTGTTATGATTATGCCCTTTATAGCGTTAAACGCTTAAGAGATCAGATCTACGTGTTATACTTCATTCTATTGAAATAAAGAAGATTGCAACTGATATTGAAGTGCTTCCACCCATGTGTCTGTGACTTCATACTACTCACTGGATGTGCACCACGTTATTGCTGGCAAGAGTGGACTGGCCTGGAGCAGTATGATTTTCTGTGCATATGCAATTGTTGGATGTTTTAAATGCCAGATTACTTTTTGCTCCAAGTCCAGCCCTGTAGGTGTAGTAACATTTGTGCTGCCAAATAAATAGTGTGGTAGTGCTTTGTATCACACGCATGTGGATTATTATTTAATGTGACAACAGATTTGTTACAATATTATATGGCATTTGCGGCACAAATCTGTCTTTTCTTTCGGTAACAGATCACAATCTTTTAAATTAGCATCTTTCCACAAGCAGGCATGTCTCACCATATAAATCGGTTCACTAGACAGGAATTATCTTACATTTCAAATAACATGGCTTTCTATGCATCCTATTTAACTGCAAAGAGCAATTCAAGCAGTCATATACATTCTGGCTTTCAATGATTTCACCTTTCTTGAACCCAACCTGCTAGACAGCCTGCGTTGTATGAGAGAGACTCTTTCCAACTCCCATATTGCTCTCTTGGGCCTGCCATTCCAATATAGCTATGTTAAGCTCTAACAGAAAGCAATAATGGAAAGAGTACCGGGTTCTATTAACTCATTTTTTTTCTATTTTATTGGGTATACATGTGAGCATAAAGGAGTTCATAACAACCCTTTTCACTCTTAAAGCGTAAGTACAAAGTAACTCTCAGAGTTTAATAAACCCTGAGGTATAACACGTGATTACTATTTCTAAAATTGTATTTAATATCGTTTCATAATTCCCAACATTTTGCACCCCACAAGCAGGAACATTGTTAATTTTCTGGTGTTGTGGTGATGATGCATGGAGGTGCTGCGTTGCTCCTATTGAGTGGTGATTTTGGTGGACCTGAGAACTTCACGATGTTCCCGTAATTGGAGCTCATGCCCACCTCCCCACAAGTGAGTATAATATTGTCTATACTCCACGTCCGAGCACACCAAATTCACTACACTAGGTTGTGGTGCTTCGGCCTCTCATTTTGGTTTCCTTAGCACATTCATCGGACACCCTGGCCTGTACCAACCAGGAGTTGCACACCAGCGAGCGACAACCCTGATCCCCCCTGAAGAGCGATAAAAACACTGGACCTTCTTTGTGTCTGGAAAGTGCAGAGACAGTGAGATAAGAGCTGTCAATCAAGAGTCTGTCTACTTTGTAGAGCATGGTTGGGAGTGAAGGGGAGTGATCTGTTAAACTCTATATCTCAGTTTGTACTCCACACAGAAGCATGGGATGAAAAGCAATATATAATATGGGCCTCAGGTAATTGAGCTATGAAAAATAATACAAGAGACTTCTGTGAAGCTGAATTCCGGGATACGAAAATCTTGTCTAAATACAAGAGTCATTTAGTTATTTAGGGCTGTCCCTATGTTGCCTCAGGTGGCATCTTTTTGGGTCACAAGGGGGAAGGGCAGGCAGGCAGAGTGGCATGGCCTGCATGGTGACATAACAGGTTGCCAGGAGCTGGGTAGGACACCAGCCAGAGCTGGAACCAGAGCCTCCCTTGTTAGCATACACCACCAGTGTCCTCCTCACACTTCCATCCTGGACATGGCATTGTAAAGACCAGGAACACCCCTGTAGGTAGCTACCAAAGCACACTAAACCACAATAGCATGGTGGCTTACTGATAAGCACCCTAGCCTTTGAACCCAAGAAGCTTGGGTTCCATTCCCACTGGAAGAATTGTCTGGAAACAGCTCGTCAAGGAGCTTTAGGCTGGGTTCACACCTGGGCGTTCATAATAGGCATTCGACGCTCATTTTTTAACCTCCCTGGTGGTATGATTTTTTTTTTCTTTTTTTTCTCTAGCTGTTTTTTTTTTTTACTTTTAAACTTCCCACCAGTTCCGACCCCCTGCGACGGGGACACTCGCAAGGGACTGAACCCGGAAGAGAGATGCCGGCAGTGGCCGGAGGACACAACGGGGATCGCGGACAAGGTAAGACCTATGCTGTATTCCCGAGTGTGGCTCGGGGTTACCGCTTTGGTACAGAAAATTAACCCCGAGCCACACCCTGGAATACCAATGGATACGCGCTGAAATCTGCCCCTACTCACGAAAAAAAAGCTCAAGTACTTTTTTTTGCGCGTCAAATTGCGCTGAAATACGCCCAGGTGGGAACCATGCCTATAAGGATTAATAAGATTTCACTTCTTGAGCGTTTTTCAGCACTTCGATAAGCGCTGAAAAACGCCCAGGTGTGAACCCAGCCTTAGGAGGCTGAGTAATTACACAATGCTACTGTCTGAGTAATGGACTTATTTACTGTCTTTCGGCCTTGTTACTATGTATGCATTGCAACAACACAATTAACACATGATAACTTTGTGATACAATATCTTTTTTATCTTCAAATGTAAAGAAATCTATGAGAAGAACATGCTGATAAAATATGTCACACCTCTTTTTGTGAAACCCAATGACCAGCAGGCTAACACAGGTATTTCCAAATGTTCCTGTATGGGATCTTGCTTGTTGTATGGCAGTTTGTTTTCCGTACCAAGCACAGATGCGCCATCATCATTTCCTGGTCCTGAAACAGAAAGAAAGTTAAATAATAAACTGCAATACTAAATCTTTAATCATACATAAAAAAGCAATACAATACGGTAGGTGAAGGAAAGATGTTGGTGCTCTGAATTCAAGGATTAGTGAGACAATAATTAAAGGACAACTGTATCTTTTTCACCTTCAGCGCTCCCTGCAGCCTCTCTGCTCCTCCGCTGCAGCGATGGTATGTCCCTCGACGTCCTCACATTCTATACACTGCGTATAGAGCGTGATGACTCATGGGCCTTAGTCCGCTGCAGCAGAGGGGGAGTGCTGGAACTTCTTGCACAGTCTCCCAGAGAAACACAAGCACACAGTTTGATATGCATGCTGCACATGGCTTGGCTAAAACAGGAAGCCACAGCTTTATTCTCTACCTTATTACAATACAACAGAGTATATACCATATATATAACAGAACACTGCCATCTAGTGACCAAAAATGTATACTGCGGTAGTTGATGCAATAGACACAATGTGTATTCTAACAGGGAGATATACTGGACTTTTTATTTTTCTACCTAGACAAAAATGAGCACGTAACCCTTGCAGTGCGGGGTAGCCTCACTGCAAGGGTTAATACAATTTTTCCTGGAGTTCTTCTTTAAATGACAACTTGAACCAAAGCTACAGTTGACCTTTAACTAGATGTTGACAGAAACAGAAAGCAATAAGTCACATTGATATAGAATAATGCCAGTCAAGATATTTTTTAAAGAGATCTCCAAACTGCCCAAGTAGTTGTATGCTTTTCAAACCCTTCCAAAACCAACAATCACCTCCTGATCAAATCCTGCCTTTCTAATTAAAATATAAAGGTGCCAATCTCTGCCACTCGCTGCGGCTGGCCTCCTGACCACCACTGTTTATCCTGCAAGTTGGCAGGTGGGCAGCATAAGAAAGGTAAGATCTCTGGTTGTGTAAGGAGCTCTGCACTACCTGCTCAGTCCTGAGACATAATTCAAACTCTCTGCTCTGTCATTAATTTCCATTGATTTAGCAAATTTCTTCATGCTTGTGTCAACATCTAAGTAATCACGGTGAGTACTCACCGACTAATCCAAACATTGATTTGACTAATTTCTTCATGCTTGTGTCAACATCTTTGTAATCACTCTGCGTACTCACTAACTAATCCGCGCATTGATTTGACTCATTTCTTTATGCTTCCCTGTTGCAAAAACTGCATGCAAAGTAAAGGAGCCTTGCACAGGAAAAGGGAATGAACCTGAACCAGTCTAAGGTTAGCCATGCACGCTAAAGGTCCCCACACACCTTGCGATAATCGTACGATAATCGCGGGAAATCACGCGATCGTACGATTATCGTAAGGTGTGTGGAAGCCGTGCGACCTCTACTACTGTAAGGTCGCACGACTTTAAACTTCCGAACATGTTTCGAAACCCGCCGAGCATCGTACGATGTTCGGCGGGTCTGTAGCATGTTCGTAAGATAAAAGCCGGACGGGCCGGTGTGCGCAAGCGCACACTGCCATTCGGCATTGCGGTCATCGGAAGCCCGCCCCACAGGGGGCGTGGCTTGCGATCATTGCAAGTACGATCTGCCTATGCAAAATAAGCAGATCGTACGTTTTTTTAAGTACCTTACAACCATCGCAAGACAAAAGTCTTGCGATGGTTGTAAGGTGTGTGCCCAGCCCAAGATTTCTCTTTTGCAATGTTTAACTCAATCATCTCATTTAGATGCAAAATAAATTTACTCATTAACTAAGGCTAGCTATACACGTATAGATTTGTCTGAGGGCAGACTGAGAGAACTCTAATAGATTCCTCCATCCACACTAAGAAGGAATCTCCCCTGCTGGCTATTGTATTCAGACAGACTGCAACCAGGTGAATTGATCTGATTAGATGCAGTCAATGTTTGGCTGACAATTTTCAACACGCCTCCTTCAATTTTTAACTTAATGTTTATCAAGTAGGCTAGATTTCTATCTGCAAGGAGTGCATATTCTCCCTGTGATTGTGTGGCTTTCCTCCAGGTACTCCGGTTTCCTCCCACATTCCAAAGACATGCTGGTAGGTTATTTGGCTCCTGTCTAAAAGAGCGTAGCAACCTGTGATGCTCTGGCCCAAGACCCACCTAACAACCAGTGATGTCAGTGAGCTGGGTGGGGTGCTGGACACCGCCAATCCCCCCAACATACACCACTAGCAACCCCCGGTAATGTGCACCATTAGCTTAATTTTTATGTCTGTTTGAATGGGCTGGGTTCACATCTAGGCGTATTGAATATGCACGTTTGTCACGCGTTTTTACCGCGATTTGCGGTAAAAAACACGCGCAACAAACGCCCGTTTCCGAGGGATACTTGGCTGTATCCCAATGGAAACGCGAGACCAAAACGCCCCAAAGAAGTACATGTACTTCTTTGGGCGTAGGCCGTTTTGTATCGCGTTCAGACGGGCGGAAATAGGTGTGAACCAGACCCATTGAATACAATGGGATTTAGATGTTTGAGCGTTTTGTAGAGCGTTCGTCGAGCGTTGAACGCGCTACAAAACGTTCAGGTGTGAACCATGCCTAGGTGTGAACCCAGCCTAAGTTACACTTTGAAATGGAGTTCAGCCTATGTTTTTCTTTAAAAGGGAAATAAAAGAAATAATGAATAGCAGTATATTGCTGTCAAGAATGTTTGGTTTAAAGGACATCATTGATCACCTGTAAAGATTCCCAAAAGCAGTGTGTTTGGGTAATATGTAACATGTAAAGTAGTGTATGATTTTTTTCATACACAAGTTGTGTTTTATATTCATGTATTATTGAAATGGAGTATCAGATGCTAACCATTGAAACACTGCGCAACAAAGTGCACTCGCTGCCTTCCCTTTATATGACACTTAAAGAGGAACTTTACCTATATTGTCAAAATAACAACAAATACACCTTTAGAAATGTTTAGTAATGACAATCTACAAACAGATACTTTTAGATAACTGATAATTGCCGGCTTTTTATTTTTTCATAGCTTATTTTTCTCTTCTTCCCCAGACTTCTCACAGTGGCCATTGTTTTACTAAGGGCAGATTACTAGATCTCCCTTTACTTCCTGGAACTCTGGCACATGTGACTAGGACATGTGACTATGTGCATCATCTCAGGGGAGATTACAGATGAGATTTCCCAGCAATGCTCTGCTGATGTAACCTTCCCAGGATGCAACGCTTGGGCACATTACATAATCTGTGCCAAAGTGGACCAAGCAGTGGAAAAAAAAAATTGTAAGTAAAATAAAAATATGTTTGTTTAGATAATGAATGTAAGATGAAGTCATATCAGAATGCAGAGCTATATGCTGTTGTGATTTTTAGTCAAAGGGGGTATAGGTCCACTTTAACATTTACTGGTTCCTAAGCCTCTCATGTCATTGTTCTCTGCATCAGTCACCATATGTATGGCTGTTGATGAAGTAGATACGGTTCTTTGATCTTACGTGTAAAGAGAAGAGGGAATTGCTGAGGTGATCCATCCAATGTTTTATAGGAAGATTAGAGATTGATAAAAGTAGTTTGGAAGTGATAGATGTTTGAGTGATCTAAACTTGATGAAAAGCGAGTCTATGCTCTGTCATTCTGCACTTCGTTGATTTTGTTTAGCAGAAGTGGGACCGTTAAAATAGAGTCCTTTCTACTGATACAACACAAGCACCACAAACACTTCCTATATAAAAACATGAGGAGGGTAACAAAGAACGCGCAGCTATTTGCTTCCCTTTTCTTTGATTCTACTGAGGCAGTTGCCATAGCAATGCTTTATGCTTTGCTTGAGGTACACTGTTGAAAGGAATCCAATGATGCTTCACCTAAATAGGTCTTGAAATATTATAACAAATCAAAGTAATGAGCAAGGGGAAGTAGAGGCTTATGTTCCTACGCTGACTGACGTCAAAACACCACTGCCAGGAATAACAAACTGTCCATAGACTTTATCTATCTATTTGTCTCTGTATCTATCTCTGCATCTATTATCTATCTATCTATCTATCTATCTATCTATCTATCTTTGTGTCTGTTTATCATCCCTCACTTTCTCTCTTTTAAATAATACCTCCATACAAAACTTTTTTTTTAAAGTTTTGGAAAGAAAATCAAAGTGCCACTGCTTTAGTCGGTTTCCTGTTGCTTTGTGCAATACCATTGGGTAGAAGTGACCTCACTATTTGCCTTGGTGACCATTGTCACTTGGAGAGAAAGTGAGGGGAACGCCGAAATTTTACGGTTGTCACATAAAGAGGAGCAGAGTGCATGTCTTCCAGTGGGGACACTTGAATGGGTGACAACTGCTATTAGAGAGGTTTTCCCTTAGTTTGGGGAAATTTGCACTTACCTCCTTTGGCCCAAAAAGTGCAGGAAAATGTATCCTAGGTGGATGCAAACAGCAAGAAATACCTGACAGTGTATATCCCTTGCCACTCAATCTAAAAAACTGTTTTGGCTGGAGTTGCACTTTAACCATATCTATTTATACAGGCATACTAGCCATAATAATGATCTATCTATCTATCTATCTATCTATCTATCTATCTATCTATCTATCTATCTATCTATCTCTCCATATCAAAGTATTTAGTTTAATTAATTAATGTCATGGTTAGCAGGAGTTGCTTGTTAAGATTTCATGTACAAAGTTTTCAGCTTTTGGCCTGCCCCCATATACCCAACTGTTCAATGTATCCATTTTACAACTCATCAGGGTTTATTGGATTCCTACCTTGCAGTATTGATACAGATTATATCAGACTTTTCATGTGTAGCACTCACAAACACAACATCCCACTTAATGGAAAATCTCATTTAGGAACATTCTGATGTTCTGCAACCATTTGTTTTGATTAACATGAAGGTTCACACACACTAAACAGAGCTTGGTTTACACATAGCAAATAGGGAATAAATGAGTTTCTATAGCATAGTACTTTGTAATGTCTTTACTCATGCTTTATTAGGACCAAACGATGTCAATTAAAGAACTTGGGCATTATTTATCAAGGTGTTTAGAGGAACAATTGCCAGTAATTAAATTTTACCTTTTTTTTTTTCTTTATAAGGAATAAAAAGGGGAATCTGATCAATTGTTATGAGCAAGAAGAATAGGTCTGCTATAGCGTCAAAACATGATATCCCACTACACACAAGTTGAATTGTCTCTTGACCCAAAAAGTGATAGTTTCTTCTACTGAAGTTGCAAATGACATGCACCAAAACCAAGGTCAAAATTAGTAAACAACCACTGTAGTAGACACAAATTCAGATGGCCTGCCCTGTTATAATTTTACTGTGAAACACTTAAGTTCAATACAACTTTGCTTTCAATCTGCTTCCCCTTCGAGTTCTGTCACCTTTACGAACACTTACAGTCCAAACTGTAAATGTATCCACTGCCTGATGCCAGGATGAAAACTCCTATGGTTACTCGGAGGAACTATCATCTTTGTTACACTTTTGACTCTACTGTGTGGGAGAGCCAACGATGGTTTGTAACCACATACGCTATAACTGAAAAACCACTATGAACCTTCCTCTTTTTTGTGGAAGCAGCAATGTCTCCACAGAGGTGTGACACTCCCCTTGCTTATGGGGGGTAGTGTACCCAGAAACATTTTTAAGAAAGGGTTTGTGTAATAAAGCAACTTTGCGAATCTTGAGGGAGGGAGTTGGTTGGGCTTGATTTGCCTTATATAATATATATTTGTTTGCAGTATATTTGCTGTATTGTGAATCAAATACAAATGTTGCAATACTTGCATAATTTAAAGGTCTGTTGTAGTCCTAAGCAGTAGTTGTTTGGGGTGTGAATAACCCCCTTGTTGAGTTAGAGCTAAAGCTCTTCAATCAGCAGGGGGCATGAGCTTTGCTGATTGGGGAGCTCTAGCTTTAGCTCTGACTCAGCAGTGGGGAGTGTTTGACCTCTGCAAGAGAGACCACTGCTTCCACACAGAAAGCAAAGGCACTTTTCTTCAGCATGCTAGCAGGGAACAGACATTTCTATTCAAGCACTAGCTGCCTTTTAACAAAAGCAAACTGTAAAGGTGCCCATACACCTTACGACCATCGCAAGACTTTTGTCTTTCGATGGTCGTAAGCTTATTAAAAGCTTGTACAATCTGCCCATCTTGGACAGGCAGATCGTACTTGCAATCATCGAAAGCCCGCCCTGCTTAGGGGCGGGCTTCCGATGACCGCAGTGAGGGGCGGGCTTCCGATCACTGCAAACGTTCGGCAGTTGTCGAACAAGCAGGCCACTAACCCGCCGAGAATCGTTCCTTTCTTGGCGGGTTTTCAAGTACAGTACAGTAGAAACGGTTGCACGCCTTCCGTACACTGTACGATTATCGTACGATCGCGGGATTTCCCGCGATTCTCGTACGAGAATCGTACAGTGTATGGGCACCTTAAGACTATTCACACCTTTTGTTTTGATGCACCTGAAACTTACAGATTTAAACTGAACGTTCACCTGACCTTTTCAGTGGCCACTCAATACAGCACAGCTGAACTCTTTGAGGGGCAATGCACACAAACATATAAGGGATTATTCACAAACGGGTGAAGAGTTTGGAGAAGGCCGGAGAAGGGAACAATCTTGGCCAAAATAAATGATTTGGAAAAATTCTCCAATTCAGCTCACTTTCCAGTTTAGCTATGTTGTCCTAGAATAGTCCCTTCTCCTGCCTTCCCCAAACTCTTCACCCTTTTGTGAATAACACTCATGGTATATAAAAATGCAGTGCAGCCTAAAATATTGAGATGTTTGTCGGCAATAAAAAAACTCTGGTCAGAAATGTTATTAACCCTTGCAGTGGGGCTACTCCTGCACTGCCTGTTTTTGCCTAGGATAAAAAAGTTATACTCACCCAAACCTCCGAGCTGACAGTGCTCCCTACAGCCTGTCTCCTCCTCCGTTGCAGCGATGCCCCTTGGCATCCTCCCCATCCAATACACTGTTTAAGATTTTAAACTTAGGAAAGTATAACTTTTTTTTTTCCCTAGGCAAAAACAGGCAGTTAAGCCTTGCTGTAGCCCCACTGCAGGGGTTAATAACATTTCTGCCCAAGGATAAAAAGACTGTATATATACACTGCATACACCACAAATCGGTTAGAAGAATGAACACACGTTGGGAAACTATGGGGTCTATTCACAAAAAGGTGAAGAGTTTGGAGAAGGCAGGGGAAGAGAACAATATAGGACAACATAGCTGAACCGGAAAGTGAGCTGAATTGGAGAATTTTTCCAAATCGGCTATTTTGTCCTAGATTGTTCACTTCTCCGGCCTTCTCCAAACGCTTCACCCTTTTGTGAATAGACCTGTATATGTTTATGTGATTTGTGTTTCCCGCAGTCATGCATCATTTATAGAACATTGTGATCACTGGGCCAGTAATTCCATGGTAATCCCTAAACTTATGGTGCCCTACATTCTTTTAGCACTGAAAGAAACAAAGGTGAAGAACCGCCAAAGCACTGTGTACTAGGGATGTCCCGATACCGATGCTAGCATCGGAATCAGGCCCGATACAGGGCATTTTGACAAGTACTTGTACTTGTCAAAATGCCCAGATACAAAGCGCCGAAGCTTGCGCTATGTTTTTTTTTTTTAAACTTTACCTTCCGTGGTGGCTGTGCAGAGGAGCGTCGCGTCACTGCTGTGGGCGGAGCTCCAGCCGGGGTATGTACCCTCAAGTCTGCCCACATGCTAAATTTAAATAAGGGTTTTCTAGAAACACACACACACATGCAAAATCTACTCTGCAACGATAGTGTAAGGAGTTCCGGGGCCGGCGGCCGGTGAGAGTGCGTTCCACAGTGGAACGCACCAGGAAGAGGTTCGCCGCAGTCACGCCCCCTCACTGAGACGTCGGCCGTAGCGTTCCACCCTGGAACGTGGAAGTGGCGTGACGTCGCTCCCTGCTTTCCCGCGTCCACGGGCTATTTAAACTCAGCCGCCGGGTTAGTAGGGCGTTCCAATATTGCGTATCGAACGCCCTGCTAATCCCGTACCCGAACCTACATGCTGGAGTCGCCTCGACCCCATTCTACCCCAACACCTCGTTCTGCCTGGGAGACCAGCTCACCTCGAGACCGGTTCACACATGGGCAACATCCTACAGCCTGGACACCTATCTACACCAGGACATCGCCACCCACGCCAGCCTGCAGACAGGATTCCCACCAGTGCCTCCATACCGGCAAAACCGCAAGTACTCTGCAGTTACCCCTGCAGTCCTCTAGTGACTTGTCCCCATACGGGAGAGACTGTTTCAAGGTATTAGATTGCAAACGCTGTGCATTCCGCTCCTTGCTTGTACCTGAGACTAGGGAGGTTGTAGGAACTGATAAAGGACTACCTTATTATCTAATACGCTAACGCTACATAATCAGCTCGTCTCCACTTAACTATTTCATGCCTCATTTACAGAGTGGTCTATGACGCAATAGCCACTACTGTGACGCTTATGTTAACGAACGGCCTATGATGCAAGGACCTCTAACTCACCGTTAGTCGTGAGAGATGCCAGAGTGTGATGACCGGGCTCCACTCTGGGCCGCCTCGGGCGGGCTGACTGCAGTGACGGCCGCTCCGCGTTCCACTGTGGAACGCAGAAGCCGCTCGACTTCCTGATTTTAAGGCGAGCGGCTTGCGTTCCACGCTGGAACGCGGAAGTCGCTCGTTGCGGCCAGAGGTTCCTCCCACTTACTGGGGCTATTTAAAGCCCCAGCTGAGGCAGTATGGCGTTCTATGATAGCAGTCTGAACGCCTGCTGCCTCTTGAACCCTACCAGGACCTCTGCACCCTGCTGTAGTGCCAGACCTTACTCCGCCCGGACTCACACCCTGCGGCTGCTCTACCACTACTGCTGCAAACTGCAAGTATAGCTCCAGTTGGAGCCTAATAGAGACTGCCTAAATATCTTTCATGCATGCTCCCCATACCCCTGCAGTCCTCTAGTGACTTGTCCCCATACGGGAGAGACTGTTTCAAGGTATTAGATTGCAAACGCTGTGCATTCCGCTCCTTGCTTGTACCTGAGACTAGGGAGGTTGTAGGAACTGATAAAGGACTACCTTATTATCTAATACGCTAACGCTACATAATCAGATCGTCTCCACTTAACTATTTCATGCCTCATTTACAGAGTGGTCTATGACGCAATAGCCACTACTGTGACGCTTATGTTAACGAACGGCCTATGATGCAAGGACCTCTAACTCACCGTTAGTCGTGAGAGATGCCAGAGTGTGATGACCGGGCTCCACTCTGGGCCGCCTCGGGCGGGCTGACTGCAGTGACGGCCGCTCCGCGTTCCACTGTGGAACGCAGAAGCCGCTCGACTTCCTGATTTTAAGGCGAGCGGCTTGCGTTCCACGCTGGAACGCGGAAGTCGCTCGTTGCGGCCAGAGGTTCCTCCCACTTACTGGGGCTATTTAAAGCCCCAGCTGAGGCAGTATGGCGTTCTATGATAGCAGTCTGAACGCCTGCTGCCTCTTGAACCCCTACAAGGACCTCTGCACCCTGCTGTAGTGCCAGACCTTACTCCGCCCGGACTCACACCCTGCGGCTGCTCTACCACTACTGCTGCAAACTGCAAGTATAGCTCCAGTTGGAGCCTAATAGAGACTGCCTAAATATCTTTCATGCATGCTCCCCTGCTGGACTGTATTAGTGTGATTTAACACTGGGAGAACGGTTTTGCCTACCTACAGACCCTTTCGGTACTATTACCAAGGTACTCAAGTGCACCATTTACTTAGCGAATTATACCCTCTGATGCTATGAAGTAATAGCATCACTAATTCAATTTTTGTTGATTACTGGCTGTGATGCAAGAGTCTCAAACTCCCCCTTAAGACTGGGAGCGACACCTGAGACTCACGCCTGAGAAGCCTAATTCCCAAATCACTTTACACCCGTCCGCAGTTGCGCTCCACACCGGAATCCCTTAGTAGGCGTAACACAGAGGTCCAAGACTGAATTGCCATTCCACCCCATTACCTACGTTAGATCCTCCTAACTCCGCCGCTGAGATCCTGAAACCATAACCCCAGCTAAACGGGCGTTACAGAATATTGGAACCTAAGATGGATCCAGCGGAGTTAGCCACGCACCTAGTGAGACTCACTCACACAGTTGAATCATTAACCGAGACAGTACAAGAGCTGCAGCTACAGAACCATTCCCTTAGAGAGATCATAGAAGCTCCCGCTCCGCCCCATAGAGATGGTCCAGAACCCAAGGTCAGCCCCCCTGACCTCTTCACCGGGGATCGGAAAAAATTCCGCGAGTTTATAACTTCCTGCAACTTGCTTTTCGAGCTAAGACCCCGGACCTACCCTAATGATAGGATCAAGGTACTCACCCTGATATCATACCTCAGAGGGGAGCCCCGTGCTTGGGCAAACACTTACATGGAGACAGGAGATCCCATCCTTCACTCATTCCCGTGTTTCCTTGACGCCATGGCCCTCTTATACGAAGACCCTACTAAACAGTTAACTGAAACAAGGACGAAGTCCAGTTGAAGATTTCGTCGCCGAGTTCCAACGCTGGGCCAGGGAGACCGAGTGGAACAATATCAGTCTGCAGAATCAATTCCGTCTCGGTCTCTCTGAGGCCCTGAAGGACGAAATCGCCCGAGACGTCCTACCCGACACCCTTGATGGCTTAATCCAACGTGCTATCACGATTGACCGCCGTCTCCGTGAGAGAACGGCAGAACGATGGTCAGGGGGTGCTAGCGCTTCCACGAGAACAAACCCCTCACCTAGAGAGGAACCGATGGAGGTTGGAGTGATGCGAGGACCCCTAACCCCAGCAGAACGGATGAGGAGACGCATTAAGAATCTATGCCTATATTGTGCCGCACCTGAACATACCGTTGGGTCGTGCCCTCTCATTAAGAAGTCAGAAGGTAATATATACCACATTTGCAAACTCATACCATCAATGTCCCAGTCTGATTCCTACATCTATGTTCCTCTCATTTTACAGTGGGACCAAGAGAGGATAGCGGTTGACGCCATGATCGACACGGGGGCGTGTGGAAATTTTATAGACCAGCAGCTAGTTCTGAAAAATAAAATTCCTCACCTCAAAAAGCACAACCCAGTGTCTGTCAGTTTTATTGACGGGTCCACCTCGTCCTCAGGCCCTATTCGCAGCCAGACCCAACCGTTGTTAGTTACCTGCCACAGCAGTCATACCGAATACCTGTCTTTCGACATTATTCCCTCACCGATCTTCTCGGTTGTTCTTGGCCTACCATGGCTAAGGCTCCATAGACCGACTCTATCCTGGTCAGGGTCGGGGATACAGCTAGAATCAGAAAACTGTAGAAAGACATGCTACCCAGTGACCCCTGTACTACTCCTTGCCCCAGAAGACGCTCCTGAACACTACAGGGAATTTTCTGACGTATTTAGCGAACGACTTGCGCAGACTTTACCACCACACCGAGCATATGACTGCCCCATAGAACTAATTCCCGGTAGCGCCATACTCACAGGTAGGATATACCCTCTCTCCCAACCGGAGCTCGACCATTTAAAGAAGTATTTGAATGATAACCTTAAAAAGGGCTTCATTAGACCCTCTACTTCACCAGCTAGCGCATGAATGTTCTTCGTTAAGAACAAAGATAACTCCCTCCATCCTATAATAGACTATAGCAGTGGTTCTCAACTCGTGGGTCGTGACACCCTCTGCAGTGGGTCGCGGCGTCATGTCTGCATAGACCGGCCCATCTGCATTAGAGAGAACTAGAGGGGGAATTTGTGATTCAGCCTGTGGAACCTCATAATGTCAAACTGTACAATACTGCACAAGTTGTTTTGTGTAATAAATTAAAATTTTTGGGTCACGCCTTAATGACCAAGGAAACATGTGGGTCCCGAGGTTACACAGGTTGAGAACCACTGGACTATAGAGAGCTCAACAAAATTACGGTCAAAAACCGATACCCTCTCCCGCTCATACCCGAGCTCATCGAGAGGATCCAGACCTCTAGGGTTTTCACAAAACTGGATCTCAGAGGGGCTTACAACTTAATTAGGATGAGGCAGGGAGATGAGTGGAAAACCGCCTTCAGAACCCGCTATGGACTCTTTGAATATACGGTGATGCCATTCGGTTTATGTAATGCTCCTGCTACATTCCAGAGCTTCATAAACGATATATTCAGAGATCTCCTAGATGTGTGCGTTGTTGTTTACCTTGAAGACATTCTGATCTACTCCGATGATCTTCAAACACATAGGAAGCACGTACGTTGGGTTCTCACGAGACTCAGGGCACACTCCCTCTACGTCAAACTTCAAAAATGTGTCTTCGAGCAACCATCCATAGCTTTCCTGGGATATGTAATCTCTCCCGAGGGAATCCAAATGGACCAATCGAAGATAGACTGCATCCTAGACTGGCCTACCCCCCGTTCCAGAAAAGCTCTACAGCGTTTTCTGGGTTTCGCTAATTTCTATAGAAAATTCATTAAGAATTTCTCCGCTGTAGTAAAACCCCTCACGGCACTCACTAGCTCCAAATGTAACTATTCCTGGAACAAAGAATCTCAAGAAGCTTTTGACCTACTGAAAAAAAGTTTCACCTCAGCTCCTATACTACAACTACCAGACCCGAATAGCCACTACGTCCTGGAAGTGGACGCTTCACAGGTAGCAATCGGAGCTGTGCTCTCCCAACGTGCTGAGGTTGCAGCTCCTCTTCACCCAGTCGCATTCTTCTCTAAGACCCTCACCATCTCCGAAAGGAATTACCCCATCGGGGAGAAATAATTACTTGCTATGAAGGGGGCGTTAGAGAACTGGCGACACCTACTCGAAGGTACCAAATTCCCCTTTACTATATTCACGGATCACCGCAATCTACAGTTTCTCAAATCCTGCAAAACCTTGTCCGCCAGACAGGTCAGGTGGAGTTTGTTTTTTGACAGATTTGATTTCCTTATCTCCTACAGACCAGGCTCTAAGAACGCAAAAGCAGATTCTCTATCCCGACTAAAGGAGGATTCTACTCTATCCCCTTCACCAGTCTCCATCATTCCCCAGGAGAGGTTCACATGTGCCACCCTGACATTCAAGGAACGGCTCAAAACTAGCCTTACCACCGAATTAGAGGCCATGCCTCCCGATCTCAGACGGGACGAGGAAGGGTTCCTCTTTCAGGAGACTAAAATGTATGTTCCCCCCAACATGAGAGTCACAGTCATTCAACTCCTGCATGATGGTCCCTTGGCAGGACATCCAGGAGTTTCTAAAACTCTAGACCTAGTAAAGAGACAGTTTTGGTGGCCCCAAATGTCCAAGACCATACAGGAATATGTCACCACCTGTGAAGTATGCACAACCTGCAAACATGAGAGGCGATCTCCTTACGGGTCGCTCCTATCACTCCCAATTACCAATAGACCATGGGAAGTAATCTCTGTTGATTACATAGTAGAGCTACCTACGTCACATAGCCACACGACAATCATGGTCACCGTGGACCTACTGACCAAGATGGCCCACTTCATCCCTCTGAAAAGATTACCCACTGCGAAAGAGACCGCCCAACACTTCATCTCTAATATACTACAATTACACGGAGTACCTACAAGTATTATATCCGACAGAGGCAGCCAATTTGTCTCGAAATTTTGGAAAGCCCTCTGCACCGCTCTCCAGATAGACCACAGAATGTCAAGTGCCTATCATCCACAGACGAATGGGCAAACCGAAAGAGTCAATCAGGCCTTAGAGCAATACCTGAGATGTTATTGTACCCACCTGCAGGATGACTGGTTCTCGCTGTTACCACTTGCTGAATTCGCGTACAATAACTCCACCAGTGCTTCTACTCTCCACTCACCGTTCTTCGCTAACTATGGGTTCCACCCAACGCAAATACCCGCTTCATTAATACCCACCAACGTGCCTTCTTCAACACAGTATCTGTCCATACTACAGCATACTACAGAAATCCTAAAGGAAAACCTGAAGGCTGATCATGAGCGCCAGAAACACTACTACGACCTTAGACACCGGGAACCTCCTAATTACCAGATAGGCCAGAAGGTGTGGCTCTCCACAAAAAACATTCGCCTTAAGATACCCTCAAGGAAATTAGGGAAACAATTCATTGGACCGTTTCCCATTGAAAGGGTGATAAACCCTAACACCGTTAGACTCGTTCTCCCAACAGAGTACAGGATTCATCCATCCTTTCATGTGTCTCTCCTCAAGCCCTACAGGCCTGACCCTTTCCCTAACAGGGTATCCTCCCCGGCTCCCCCGATTGAGGTCCAGGGTGAGACTGAGTACGAGGTTGCTAACATTCTCGATTCCCGAAGGAAGGGGAGGACTCTCCAATACCTCATACGTTGGAAGGGGTACGAGCCGCAGGAGGATTCATGGGAGGATGATGGGGACGTCCATGCTCCCCGGGTAAAGAAAGGCTTCCACAGCAGATACCCTCAAAGACCTTCTCCGATTCGGAACCCCAGGGGTGTTCCCTTGAGGAGGGGGTACTGTAAGGAGTTCCGGGGACGGCCGCCGGTGAGAGTGCGTTCCACAGTGGAACGCACCAGGAAGAGGTTCGCCGCAGTCACAGCCCCTCACTGAGACGTCGGCCGTAGCGTTCCACCCTGGAACGCGGAAGTGGCGTGACGTCGCTCCCTGCTTTCCCGCGTCCACGGGCTATTTAAACTCAGCCGCCGGGTTAGTAGGGCGTTCCAATATTGCGTATCGAACGCCCTGCTAATCCTGTACCCGAACCTATATGCTGGAGTCGCCTCGACCCCATTCTACCCCAACACCTCGTTCTGCCTGGGAGACCAGCTCACCTCGAGACCGGTTCACACCTGGGCAACATCCTACAGCCTGGACACCTATCTACACCAGGACATCGCCACCCACGCCAGCCTGCAGACAGGATTCCCACCAGTGCCTCCATACCGGCAAAACCGCAAGTACTCTGCAGTTACCCCTGCAGTCCTCTAGTGACTTGTCCCCATACGGGAGAGACTGTTTCAAGGTATTAGATTGCAAACGCTGTGCATTCCGCTCCTTGCTTGTACCTGAGACTAGGGAGGTTGTAGGAACTGATAAAGGACTACCTTATTATCTAATACGCTAACGCTACATAATCAGCTCGTCTCCACTTAACTATTTCATGCCTCATTTACAGAGTGGTCTATGACGCAATAGCCACTACTGTGACGCTTACGTTAACGAACGGCCTATGATGCAAGGACCTCTAACTCACCGTTAGTCGTGAGAGACGCCAGAGGTCCAAGACTGAATTGCCATTCCACCCCATTACCTACGTTAGATCCTCCTAACTCCGCCGCTGAGATCCTGAAACCATAACCCCAGCTAAACGGGCGTTACAGATAGCAGCACAGCTGCATAAGAGACACTCCAGTTGGAGGAAGGAAAATTGCCCTTGGAGAGCGATAATAGTTATTGCCTATCTGCAAATTCTGGTCTTATCAGAGCAGCCAATGTTTGGCTATCACTGTCCCCTGAGCTGGGTAAGCTACTTTTTCCTGAGGGCTGAGATTAATTTCTGATTTTTGCAATTATTTCTCTACAAGTCTCAGCTGCATCTTTTGAACTTGGTCTAACCTCTGTGTGCTTTCTAAACATAGGTCTTCCTCAGCACCACAGCATCTAATGCACCACCATCATAGATGCATATAAAAATACCATAAACAGGACTTTTGCCAATCATTCCTGCAATGCCTCAACTTGTTGTTGAGGAAACAAAAAACAATCATTCCCTGATTAGTTATATACAATACATAGCAATTATTTTTTGTTAAACATCACTGCAGAGTTTTATTTGCTTCTGATCTGTTGAATCCGACACATGGATTTAAGGCACTTTCTACTTCCCGAGTGGCAGAGTCTACATGCTGTATCACAGATCATATAAGCAGCCCTAAATATTATTTAATATGTGCTGTGAGACGGTCTACCTTCTGGATCACACATCATAAAATAAACCCTAAATATTATTTAATATCTGCTATTGGAGGGTCTACCTGCTGTATCACACATCATATAACGATCCCTACGTATTATTTAATATCTGCCAGGTGAAATAGCCAATCAGTGTTAGTAAAACAGACTATTAAAATCAAAAGGTTATATTTAATAATAATAACTAAACCTTTGTTTTGTTTTGGATACAGCTGGGAATAGTTCAGGTCTCTTGAATGTCTCTTTAAGTAAGGCTGCACTTTAAGTTACCCACAGCCCTCCCTGTGTAACCTGCACTTTAAAATATTTACCTTTATCCCTGCTCCCAATCACTTCACTGTATGTCTCTGCCTGGTAGTGCACAGCGTTTGCAGAAAAAAAAAATCCCTCGTCCTATCCCTAGTGTCCTTTGCCATGTGCGTTGTGTCCCCATTCATTTCTATAGATCATCCTTTCTCAACCAGGGTGCCATGGCACCCTAATGTGCCTTCTGCCTTTCTCAGGTGTGCTTTGACATTTTTGCACAGCATCATGCCTTTCCTGGTGCAGGCAGGCTTCTGATGTGAAGGGGTTTGAGAAACGTTGCTATAGATGGTTCATATCTGGCTTGGGGCTGCCATTAGTTGGACCATCCATAGAAAGGAACAAAATATTGGCATGTATGCACACTCGGCACAGGATTGGCCAGGATGTTATTCCTATAAAGGCTGCGGGGTGCCAGGCAGGGCCATATAGTGAAGGAGCACTCTCAAACTGCTCAGAGTAGCTTGGAACTCACACAAAGGCCTTCACCAAATAAACATCTAAAAGATAAGAAATATTGCTTTAATTATTTTTAGGTATGTTGTGTGAATGGGAACAGACCCCTGATATTTCCCTTTTAAAATAGAAAAAGAGATTAAGGGTGCAGAGTCCTAAATCTCTTTTTCTGCAGCCTCTGTTATGAATGAACAGAAAGCCTCAATACTGACTGCTCCTGTCTACTCATAAATTGAGCAGATAGTATCAGTTACTATGTCCACATTCATGAAGTGATGTATAGCACTTCCTGCTCATTCACACCTGGGGCCACAATAAGCATATTATGTCCTCAGTTATTTACAAACACTCAGCGATCAGTACTGATTGTTTCTGAGTGTTTGTACTCCTCTCTCCATCCTGACTCGCCTGTCACAGGAGGCCATGCGGGGCTGGTGTGGGAGGAGAGCTCAGTCTCCTATCATAGCTTATAACTGTCTCCTTCCTGCACCGCCCTGCTTCCTGACAGCTTCTTTCCTCCCTGTTGAGCACCGCTCTGTGTCCGATCCGATCCCCGCTGCCTATGCCCACACGGGAATTTTCGTCTGCATTTTCAGCCATTTTAAAACTATAAGCATTTTGCCCATATTACGATTTTTGTCTGAAATGTTTTGGCGGCCGAAATTTCGAGATTACCTTTTTTATATTTAGAATTCTTTTTGTTCCTGCCCAAATAAAGAAAATATGAACACAAACTTTATACATTCCCATTTAAGGCTCTGATGCTCTTTAATTACCAAAATGATGGCTTAGTCCATGTGTTGAAAAGTTGTTTTATAAAAATGAGATATAGTTAAAACATGAACATTTTTCAAAGCTTTCCAGAGTATCTTATATTGGTACTAATGAATGGCACACTGAGAGGACTCTTTTTTGCAGCAGCACAATTACCGAACCCTAGGTCAGGTTTGACCTGCAGTTTTCAACCTCACTGACGATAAATGAAAACTGCAGTCAGAATAAAAATCACTATTGAAAATATATAAAAACACAATATATCCATTAGAAAAATATTACTGAATATAATTTTTTCTTCCACACTGAATGTAATCCATTTAAATTTAGGAACAGATTAGTATATTTTCTTTATTTTTGTGGTCTAGATGTCACCTTTGAGGATGCTCTATGTAGCAGATATCTATAAGATTCTGTGATTTTGCATCACTGCAGAACTGCACCATGCAATATGTGTCTCTGCCATGTATTATAGAAGGGAAATTTGCGTGTTTCTAGCCACAGTTCTGAGCTGGAGGATTAATTCCTTTATTCTGTGGATTTGTGGAATAATAGTGATTGTTATAACTAGCTGTGAGCATGTGACTACCTTCTGTTTTAAGACAGCTTTTTACTGTACTAGAAATTATTAAAATGTTGTTTAGGGAGATCTATTATTAGAACACGAATCTGATTCATCCTGTGCCCTGGAGTTTCACAGAGTGAAGCTCTGCGTTAAACACTGTACATAAAAAAAACCTGGATCCTCATGGATGAGTTAGTATATGACTGCTGAGAAAACACTGCTAGGAGACTGAGTATAAATAGAAGGGGAAATGTAATGGTTGGTTTAAAGACAAATTATAATCTAATGGTAAAAAGATAACCAACTAAACAAACACTTTTATCTCATTACCCTGCTATTGAACAACAGAGTCTATGTAAATCCCACACCTCTCTCACACATTATGTATGTACCCTCATTACCATCAGAAAGATACATTAAAACGGGTTTTTAACCCCCCCCCCCCCAATAATTTAATTGGGAAACTTTATATGGATTTTAATTTAGATCCATATACTGTAGTAGATATATTTTGTCATCATGTAACCTATTCTCGAATTTCCGGGTTTGAAAATGCCATCTTTACATATGTCAGTTCTCATTACCTTCACACATATCCCAAACAAAACATTTCCACTCTACAAATGGAGATACATTAGCATGATGACTCCAGGATATCACTTACAATGTATTTTCACTTAAAGGGCATGTCAAGGCAAAAAAAAAAAAAAAACATATGCTGTACATTTCTGCATTACATTCACATTTCCCCATAGTACATCCTTTCAAATACTCTGCAAGTACAGGAAAATATGTTTTCATCTGCTAGGAATGCACAGATCCTAATTTCTTGTTGTGAGCTAACATAGTGGCTTTCTGGACTGAAATAATAAAAAAAAAAATGGTGTCAGCCCTGCCCAGTTGTCTTTTGTTAAACTACTGAATCGTTTTCCATCGCCATAACATAGAAAAGTGTTTTTTAGTCTAAGATAAGGGCTGATTAGATGCCTTGAGATAATACAGACAGAGCAAACAGGACACAGACAGGATTCTGCGTTTCTCGTATGATGAATTGGTATTTTTATGCACTTATTGAACATAAATAACAAGATGTTTTCAAATGTTTATTTAACAGACCATGAGGGAACAAATAAGAGAGGTTAATTGTTAGGATTTCCATAAACTTCAAAATAAAATATATATAAAGACACATACATGCACAAAAACGATAATACGCACACAAAGACTTAGGGCCGGTGCACACCTAGACAACACCCCACCACGTGGCAATCGTGCGCGATTCCATGCGGATTGCCGCGCGGTCAGGAGTCACCCAGGTGTGCACCGATCGTGCTGCAGGTGCCATTATTTTCCAATGGCACCCTGGTCGCGCCGGGCGGATTGCACGGTTTCCCGCCGCGATTCTGCCCGTGCTTCTGAACACTAAAACACTAAAACAGCTATGCGTCGTACAAGTACCCTTTTCTGCGATACATGACACGTGGCTGTTTTAGCCGCGATCGTGTTCAGAAGCACTGGCGGAATCGATCCACCCGGCACGACTGGGGTGCCATTAGAAAATAATGTCACCCGCAATGCGACCGGTGCACACCGGGGCGACTCCTGACCGCGCAGCAATCCGCACGGAATCGTGCACGATTTCCACCCGGTGGGGTGTGGTCTAGGTGTGCACTGGCCCTTACACACATACAGTGTATTGTTTATTGACATTACAAATACAAGGATGAATCGTTTAATTGGCATGTTATTAGTCAGAATGCTATAACTGAGAAGCTTAGTACCATTGCATTAGCAGTAATTTATCCCTGGAAAATATTTTAAAATGTTATCATGTTACCCTAACTATAGGGTATATTTATTTTTGTTGGGTGGATTCAGGCCCATATAGTTTGCCAGAGTCCACCACTGTTCAATGTTCATTTCCCCCTCATTCATCAAGCTGCAGACAGTTCCCGGAAATAACAAACTACAGTATAATGAGAGTGTAAAAATAGCAAATTAGATGCCGTGGAGTCCATTTAAGCATATCACTTCTTGTATTTGTAATGTCTGATTTGCTAATGAAGTATCAAACTAGTTATAAAAGGGTTCTGTAACAAGCAAGAGCAATAAAGCAGTTTCTTCTTCAATAATGACCTCCAATAACCATGATAATCAATAATTATTAATAACTGGATAAGATTAGTCAATATTCATGTACTGTATATAAGGTGACAGTGTTCGCCTTAATAAATAAATACAAAGACAGAAGGGTGACTGAAGAGAATCATTTAGCTCAGCTTGTATGCTTGTCTTAGGGTGCACACGATAGTTTCAAGGGTTAGAGTGTGCTGATGATTATTTGGGATTTCTAGAGAAGTGAAGAGGTACATGAGAATCCTGAATGCAGAAGTGTGACGAAGTAACGCGAGTAGAGGAGAAGAGATCATATGCAGAGCAGATGTTGCATTAGGGATTATCTAGAAAATGATCTGGAAATGTATGCAGAGGCATTAAAAATGAGAAGATAAAAAGAGAATGTTCAGGACCGGAGAGCGGAAGTAGAGAATAGCCATGAATGTGACCTGTACACACTCAGCCTCACTCTGCACATAGAGTTTACAGCTTGTGGGAAAACAATCTAAGCACCAGTACACAGGGAGTAATGGTCACCGCTGCAAGTTAACCAAGCAGTTAACTCTTTACACACACACACATGCAGTAGCTACCACCACCGGTTTTAACTGAAAACACACACCTTTCATAGCATCTGCTGTTGCAATTCTGACTTTTACAAAGTTTATATCACTTGCTGCAATGCTAAGACAGGAATGTAACAGAGTTTCAACTATGGTAGCTTCTTTAAAGAGGCAAAATTCTTAATTTCTAATTAGAGCATATAGACATTTGAAGAAGAAGTCTCACATATTTTTTTTTTTTCAAGTCAGTACCTAACTCCCACAGTGTCTTCCATGTGTCTGTGTGCAGTAGAAACTGAGGGACTCTTGATTGATGCCTCTTATCTTACCATTTCTGCACTTTCCAGATACAAAACCCCCAAATGACCATGCTCTGCAATGGTGACAGGCCTCTTGAATGACTGTGGTTGTTCCTGTGCTTTTCTGACACAAAACAAGGCTGCCTCCACTTCACATTAAACCTATGCCTATAACCCCCCCCC